>NW_022990018.1:0-32879 GCF_902827175.1 Gymnodraco acuticeps
AGGAAGAAGGGAAGGGAAGAAAGAAAAGGAAAAAGGAAGAAGGAAGGAAGGAAGAAGGAAGGAAGGAAGGAAGGAAGGAAGGGAAGGAAGGAAGGAAGGGAAGGAAGAAGGAAGGAATATATATTATATTATATATATATATATATATATTCATATATGAAGATGGAGGTGGTGTCCAGTCCTCCTCACCTTCCCCAGAGCCATCAGCAGGGGGAAGTTGATCTTGTCTCTGAACCTCAGGATCTTCAGGATCCCGTCCAGATACACCTGGTCTTTACTGAAGCATCCTGCAGGAGGAGGAGATAGGATAGGAGGAGATAAGATAAGAAGTACTTTATTGATCCCAATTTGGGAAATGTTAGAGTCGCAGCAGCATAAAAAGACAAGGCATTGTACAAATGATGTAATGTTGTGATCTGAGGACCCTCACCTGGCTGCTTGGTGTCCCTCTGGCCCCTCTTGGCCCTCACACAGTAGTCCCAGCGGGTGTTGGGGTCCTGCAGGAAGCCCCCCAAGCAGTGGAAGAGCTGGCAGAAGGACATGCTGCTGGCCTGGTGCACGGTGTAGTAAAGAAGAGCTGCTCTCCACAGGGTGGGGTCCTTCCTGAAGAGGACGCTGTGCAGGCTGGCCAGACCCTCCTCTGTGGGGTTCAGGGGCCTCAGGTTGAGCCTCCTGCGGGCCGACGCGCTGCTCCACGGCTGCTGCAGGTTGTTCAGCCCGCGGAAATAATGAGTTCCTGGAGGAGGGAGGGAGAGGTTTCTGAAAACACTCAAAACGCACGTCATGCAAACAATCTACTGTAGGTAAGGCAAGTTTAGTTATATAGCACTTTTCAATACAAGGCAATTGAAAGTGCAATCCTCAGAGGTGTACAGTAACTAAGTAGATGTACTCAAGAACTGTACTCAAGTAACATTTGAAGATACTTGTACTTTACTTGAGTATTTCCATTTCATGCCATCAGTTATATACATGAAATAATGAGTGCCTGGAGGAAGGAGACAGGGTGTTCTGAGAGCACTCATAATGCAAGTCATGTAAACAATATCTAGTTGTTTGTAATACTGTACATGCAAACAGCATCTTAATACTGTAAATCCTCAGTGGTGTAAAGTAACTAAGTAGATGTACTCAAGCACAACTTTAAGATACTTGTAGTTGAGTATTCCCATTTCTTGCCATCAGTTAAATACATGAAATAATGAGTTCCAGGGCCCAGGAGTTCAAAACTTTTAATCCCTATCTGATCAGATCAGATTTGGATTTTGGGGAGTTCAAAACCAAACAACAGGATTAGGATCACTTTGATATCCGATCAGGAAATCCAATCCAAGCTTTAATCTGGATCAAATCTTCAAAACGGGTTCAAACCGACAACACCGGATTGATCCCAAAAAACTGGATTATCCTGATCCCACCAGAGGGGTGGATCTCCAGTGGATTACCATAGCAACATGTACTGTACCATTTATTTCAAAATATGTTTCAATATAAATTAGATGGCAAAGTTTGTTAACTGAAATAATACACCATTTTTAGCCTTCATGGGAAATACATTCATGTTTGCTCACGTTTGTGGCCTATTTTGTTTTCAACCAAATGTTGATGACATAAATGTTTCTGCTCATGAAAGTATCACAACAAAGATTGTCAATTACAAATGTAATTTAGATTAAATTAAAAATATCTTCAACAAAAGAAAAGTCCATCATCTGTCATCACCTTTCAGAAGTAATTGCGGACAATAGATGTCTCTGCAATGTGGTCTCTTGTCTTCCTTGTAGTATTTCTCATGTCCACTAGATGGCGCTCGGTGGGATTAAAGCACTGATATTCAGGATCTAGTCATCTTGAAAAGTCGTAATCTGGATCAGGCTGATCCTGAATTGCTTTGAACTCCAGGGACAACATTTGACCGGCTTGTCTGATCCTGGATCCCGAAAAATGGGATTTCAAAATCTGATCTGATCTGATTGAGATTAAAAGTGTTGAACTCCTGGCCCTGGAGATCAATCCTAACAATGGTCAAAGAGGCAGCCTTCTGTCTTTTCTAAGGAAGTGAGAATTAGAAGCTAGATGTGATTCAAACTGCGGGGAAATCAAACCAGAGAAGGAAGTTATAAACCTAAATGAGACTAAATGATAAATCTACTACAATACTAAGTACATTATTGTCCTCCAGGACCCCACATAGAGAATAACCCCCTCACCGATCTCGTGCCGCAGCATCCCCTCCAGCCAGTGCTCTCTGGCGCTGCAGATGTTGATGGTGAGGGTCGGGCGGCTGTTCACCACCGTCATGGAGGCTCTGGAGAGCAGGTCCTCCGTCACCTGCACCACGATCTGTTTAACACATACACCATATTACATAATGTCAGGGAATCCTTTGCCCTGCTTGTCCTCCTTCGCCCTCTGACACAGACGCTCAGCCTCGGACAGCCCTATCTCCCTGAAGGAGGGGCTGCCCTAGCATTTTGTTGTTGTTACCAGTTTGTGACCGGGCAACTCTCGGTCAGAGATAGTTATTGTTGTGGGACACCTGGAACACATCCTTCTCGGGGTGGAGATGACCCCGAGGTGTAAGATCCTCGAGCCATAACCGAGAACTAAAGTTCAGTCAGACAACTCACGTGTTTTTAACATGTTTATTTAGAAGCAGCATATAGTTGAGTTTGGCGTCTCGGCTCGGGCCTCATCGCTCCACAGATTTACAAAGAACATTGAGTGATGATTAGATCACCATCCCCCGAGCCTACAGGTGGAAGCTGGGGGGGGGGCAGGCGAGCAGCAGCAACATGAAGCACAGCAGCAGGAACATGAAGCACAGCAGCAGCAGCTAGCGAGGCAGAGGCAGGCAGACCTGGCAGCTTCAATAGAGCGGCATGTTTAGGAGAATGTGTTTGGTCGGTTGTCAGAGGGACGAGGCGCGTCACGTGTTAATGTATCATTGGTGCTCGAGTTGACTGCCTGAACTAGCTCGCAGGCTTCGCCCCATTTGATTCAGTTTCCTCAGCTGTTTAGTCTACCTAGTGAAGAATGTTCATTCCCCAGCAAACTAGTTACACCTCTACCAGAGAGGAGAACCCTCAGAATTGATGTGGCATCTCAATCTGTGGTCAACTCGTGGCTCGTGACATGTCTCGTGAATTCTCCGGCCGAAGCTCCAAATAAACCGTCAGTGTTTTCCATCAGAGCTCCAGCTCTCCTCGTGTCTCTCTGAGTCCTGACTCCATCAGAGCTCCAGCTCTCCTCGTGTCTCTCTGAGTCCTGACTCCATCAGAGCTCCATCTCTCCTCGTGTCTCTCTGAGTCCTGACTCCATCAGAGCTCCAGCTCTCCTCGTCTCTCTGAGTCCTGACTCCATCAGAGCTCCAGCTCTCCTCGTCTCTCTGAGTCCTGACTCCATCAGAGCTCCAGCTCTCCTCGTGTCTCTCTGAGTCCTGACTCCATCAGAGCTCCAGCTCTCCTCTCTGAGTCCTGACTCCATCAAAGCTCCAGCTCTCCTCGTGTCTCTGAGTCCTGACTCCATCAAAGCTCCAGCTCTCCTCGTGTCTCTCTGAGTCCTGACTCCATCAGAGCTCCAGTTCTCCTCGTGTCTCTCTGAGTCCTGACTCCATCAGAGCTCCAGCTCTCCTCGTGTCTCTGAGTCTTGACTCCATCAGAGCTCCAGCTCTCCTCGTGTCTCTGAGTCCTGACTCCATCAAAGCTCCAGCTCTCCTCGTGTCTCTGAGTCCTGACTCCATCAGAGCTCCAGCTCTCCTCGTGTCTCTCTGAGTCTTGACTCCATCAAAGCTCCAGCTCTCCTCGTGTCTCTGAGTCCTGACTCCATCAAAGCTCCAGCTCTCCTCGTGTCTCTGAGTCCTGACTCCATCAGAGCTCCAGCTCTCCTCGTGTCTCTGAGTCCTGACTCCATCAGAGCTCCAGCTCCTCCTCGTGTCTCTGAGTCCTGACTCCATCAAAGCTCCAGCTCTCCTCGTCTCTCTGAGTCCTGACTCCATCAGAGCTCCAGCTCTCCTCGTGTCTCTGAGTCCTGACTCCATCAGAGCTCCAGCTCTCCTCGTGTCTCTCTGAGTCCTGACTCCATCAGAGCTCCAGCTCTCCTCGTGTCTCTGAGTCCTGACTCCATCAGAGCTCCAGCTCTCCTCGTGTCTCTGAGTCCTGACTCCATCAGAGCTCCAGCTCTCCTCGTGTCTCTCTGAGTCCTGACTCCATCAGAGCTCCAGCTCTCCTCGTCTCTCTGAGTCCTGACTCCATCAGAGCTCCAGCTCTCCTCGTGTCTCTGAGTCCTGACTCCATCAGAGCTCCAGCTCTCCTCGTGTCTCTCTGAGTCCTGACTCCATCAGAGCTCCAGCTCTCCTCGTGTCTCTCTGAGTCCTGACTCCATCAGAGCTCCAGCTCTCCTTGTGTCTCTGAGTCCTGACTCCATCAGAGCTCCAGCTCTCCTCGTGTCTCTCTGAGTCCTGACTCCATCAGAGCTCCAGCTCTCCTCGTGTCTCTCTGAGTCCTGACTCCATCAAAGCTCCAGCTCTCCTCGTGTCTCTCTGAGTCCTGACTCCATCAGAGCTCCAGCTCTCCTCGTGTCTCTCTGAGTCCTGACTCCATCAGAGCTCCAGCTCTCCTCGTGTCTCTGAGTCCTGACTCCATCAAAGCTCCAGCTCTCCTCGTGTCTCTCTGAGTCCTGACTCCATCAAAGCTCCATCTCTCCTCGTGTCTCTGAGTCCTGACTCCATCAGAGCTCCAGCTCTCCTCGTGTCTCTGAGTCCTGACTCCATCAGAGCTCCAGCTCTCCTCGTGTCTCTCTGAGTCCTGACTCCATCAGAGCTCCAGCTCTCCTCGTGTCTCTTTGAGTCCTGACTCCATCAAAGCTCCAGCTCTCCTCGTGTCTCTGAGTCCTGACTCCATCAGAGCTCCAGCTCTCCTCGTGTCTCTGAGTCCTGACTCCATCAGAGCTCCAGCTCTCCTCGTCTCTCTGAGTCCTGACTCCATCAGAGCTCCAGCTCTCCTCGTGTCTCTCTGAGTCCTGACTCCATCAAAGCTCCATCTCTCCTCGTCTCTCTGAGTCCTGACTCCATCAGAGCTCCAGCTCTCCTCGTGTCTCTGAGTCCTGACTCCATCAAAGCTCCATCTCTCCTCGTCTCTCTGAGTCCTGACTCTATCAAAGCTCCAGCTCTCCTCGTGTCTCTGAGTCCTGACTCCATCAGAGCTCCAGCTCTCCTCGTGTCTCTCTGAGTCCTGACTCCATCAGAGCTCCAGCTCTCCTCGTGTCTCTGAGTCCTGACTCCATCAGAGCTCCAGCTCTCCTCGTGTCTCTGAGTCCTGACTCCATCAGAGCTCCAGCTCTCCTCGTGTCTCTCTGAGTCCTGACTCCATCAGAGCTCCAGCTCTCCTCGTCTCTCTGAGTCCTGACTCCATCAGAGCTCCAGCTCTCCTCGTGTCTCTCTGAGTCCTGACTCCATCAGAGCTCCAGCTCTCCTCGTCTCTCTGAGTCCTGACTCCACTCCATCAAAGCTCCAGCTCTCCTCGTGTCTCTGAGTCCTGACTCCATCAGAGCTCCAGCTCTCCTCGTGTCTCTGAGTCCTGACTCCATCAGAGCTCCAGCTCTCCTCGTGTCTCTGAGTCTTGACTCCATCAAAGCTCCAGCTCTCCTCGTGTCTCTGAGTCCTGACTCCATCAAAGCTCCAGCTCTCCTCGTGTCTCTGAGTCCTGACTCCATCAGAGCTCCAGCTCTCCTCGTGTCTCTCTGAGTCCTGACTCCATCAAAGCTCCAGCTCTCCTCGTGTCTCTCTGAGTCCTGACTCCATCAGAGCTCCAGCTCTCCTCGTCTCTCTGAGTCCTGACTCCATCAGAGCTCCAGCTCTCCTCGTGTCTCTCTGAGTCCTGACTCATCAAAGCTCCAGCTCTCCTCGAGTCCTGACTCCTATTGCTTCAGAAGTTTCCTTCACACATAAGAGTTCAGTTTAGCTGATGCTTCAAACCATAGCAATTGTTCTACAGAAGCAATTTGGAGTTAAGTATCTTGGTGGATAACATTTGGACATATTGACCGTAGGAGTCAGAGAAACCCTGACCCTCTGATTGGGGGACAGACTTTGACCCCCTGAGGCACATCAACCATACACTCACAATTAAACGTAAAATAAATGCTGTATATTATCCTATAACCTGTCCAATCCACTTCCCAACTTCAGTGGAGTATCCTAACAGGAAGCTCAGGAAAAAGGTTGGTTTTTTAAATAAAAGCCCCAGAAGCAACAATAAAGCTATCGGCACCTACTTAGCACTAGATATGATAATAAGTGTCTTTTTAGGTATAGTTACAAAGCTTGTGTTCTTGTGACTCTGTCCTGCCTGTTATGTGTTAATAAAATGTCTGAGTAGGCGGATAAGTATTCAAATAATGTCTATAAATACATCAGTGGCATGTTAAATTGACGTTGTCCTTGTATCTATGCAGACTGCGAACATATCATCTTGGTTACAGAAAAACGTATACTGTCATTTGTAGCTCAGCTCAACACGATTGGTGCAGAAAGAGTTGTGTGAGTTTATCGTTTGGTTCCTCCTTGAATGCTATTCCCTCTCTTGTATTTCCTTCACTGTCTAAACCTATTAAGACTCTCCCAAGGATGCTCGGTATATGTCTGTGTGTGTGTGTGTGTGTGTGTGTGTGTGTGTGTGTGTGTGTGTGTGTGTGTGTGCAGTGGGCCATTAATAACCCGGTGATGTAACGTGTCTTTGTTGGTGGTTACATAAAGCAAAGTGCAGGATGACTTCAGGGAGCGACTGTTTTTTTGCAAGGTCTTCTCCCTGGAGCTGATTGGCTGTGACGCTGCGGTCTGCTGATCTGTTATCATGTCAGCATCCAGAACAACACACAAAGACACCAGGCTACAAACAACAGCCTCTTAATGACTTCAGAACAAGTGCAGAAATGCAATTGGAGTTATTCATGACTGTTTGTGTGTTCACGAGCCATTTCTTTGCCACACAATTACATATTAAACCAGTAGAAAGATGCAAAAAGTAGTAAGGACGTAATGTTGCAAGGCATACAACAACATATACACAAGATACCCCTCATTCAGGCTGGAAATTGGATTGAAAGTGGCGCAAAAGTCTGATTAAACAACGTCAGGAGAATCTTCCTGCTTGTGATGAAGCATGAAGATTCTCCTGACATCCAACTTTTTGACTTTATGTTAAATGACCTGAAGTGGGAACTGCGTTTGGTGGAGTTGAAATCAAACTACAACGCCATAAGATTGTGCAAATTGAAAGTAAATGCATGTGTTTTTCTCCTCGTACCTCCCCCACACAGCCCTCCTTCTCCATGTACTTCTTGACATTGTGGCAAACGCGACTCTTGCTCAGCAGATTTCCTCCGGTGGCTTGTTCAAACTTCTCATAGCTGCCGTACCTCTGCAGAGCCAACTCCATGATGTTCACCGCCTGAAGAGAGGAGGAAACATACTGCTGGTGATGCTGAGGACATTGTTGAATAATGGCAGGTTCGAAAGAAAAACAAAGCGAGTCTAGTCCAAACTGAACGTTGTTACTTTATATTATTGTAACAGTTTCCAACAAGAACGGTAGTAGACGGGGAAAATGCACTCGAACGAGAAGGATACATACTTGCACTTCAAAATAAAAGCATTTAATGTCAAACATTTCGTCCTTAACTTTTGTCAGGAAGCAAATAAACAAATAATGTTACTGCCTTCAATAAAAGGAAGTTACAACAGACATAAAGGACTTGGCAATAACTGCAAGATGTGCTGATGAGAAGCTATATGAGATAGCAAGAAACCTAGACTGTCAGACAGATATTAAACAAATCAAAGTTAGTCAGACGACTCGTATAGAAGAAAAGAAAAAGGCAAATACTACAACTTTTGAACGACCAACTATGGGGTTCCTCAGGGATCTATACTGGGTACATTATGCATTATTTACTTACAATAAAACCCAACATCTCATTTCATTTTTACACTGATACCACCTCTCTTAGAGCATCTCTCTTAGAATAGCTAAAGAATGACTATGAATACATGTTAGGAGAGTTTAAAACATTATATTACAATGATCGAGCTAAGATCAGTGTTCACTGTTCAACCCATTATTTGATTTTTAAGAATTTTGACCCGACAAATAAAGAAAAGACAAATACTACAACTTTTGAACGACCAACTATGGGGTTCCTCAGGGCTCTATACTGGGTACATTATGCATTGTTTTCTTACAATAAACCCCAACATCTCATTTCATTTTTACACTGATACCACCTCTCTTAATGCCTAATAGCTAAATAATGTCTATGAATACATGTTGGGAGAGTTTAAAACATTAGATTACTACGATCGAGCTAAAATAACTTTTCAACACATTATTTTATTTTTAAGAATTTTGACCCGACATATAGAAAAGACGAATACTACAACTTTTTAACGACCAACTATGGGAAGTAGAGGAGTTGTTAATTCCTCTTCATCCTATGGGGTTCCTCAGGGCTCTATACTGGGTACATTTTATATTAAATGCTGCTCTTATTTACAATAAAACCCAACATCTAATTTCATTTGTACACTAATACCACCTCTCCTAGAGCCTAATAGCTACAGGATGACTATGATTACATGTTGGGAGAGTTTAAAACATCAGATTACTACGATTCGGATAAGAGTTCAACCAATTATTTTATTTTTAAGAATTCTGACGCGACACATACAGATCTGGACATCTGACAATTGAAAAATAAACTGTTCTCCTTGTGGACAAACTGATATAAAGACAGAGCTTCTAAATGACCTCCAAACTGGTTTTGCATTTCTGTTTCTGCAGTCTCTTGGTACTTAATATGCAATACTGTGAACTTACACCAGTATATCCCCAATAAATCTTTAAACAACTGGCAAATGTAGAAGTCTAGCTCTTCTTATAATTACAGTAAACTGAGCCTTTAGGATATGTGTAAGAAGCAGGTCAATAGGTAAGGAGTAAGTGCAACTAAGGTGGCGTTTATTAACAAATGATAACTGGATTTTTAACAAAAATAAACCGAAGGAAATAAAGCAAAACAGAAAAAATGAAACCACAAATGAAGTAAAGTAAAGCCACCTCCTCACAACTCCAGTGATATCATTTATTTACAGCATGATATATAAGAGATACTGTAGATGGTGTTTTTATCCTTTATTATGTATTTATCATGTCCAGTATGTAGAGAGTAATTCCTGCCATTAGTCCGGCTTCACACTAATTTATAATTAAAGTTCCTGTGTAACTCTAGCGCACAGTCTGGCTTTACAATGAATGAAATCATGCTGAATATTAATTTAAAGGCTGCTTCATTACAGTGAACTCTAATGAGTATTAATGCCTTCTATTCCCACTGATTAATTATCATTATATTAGACAAATGAGATTAAAGCGAAAGTGATCTTTGGAAAGGCATCGCAGAAAGATTAAAGCATGCCAAACTAGGGCAGACTCCAGGAAAAAAGCATCCTCCACAGGATCGTTTGACTGCGTTTCTTGTTGAAATCTTCCTCTCACGCTTTCCTTTGTCTTACTGTGTCTGTGCACGACTTTCTAAAAAAAGCCTGAAACCCAACACCACTGTTTTCCTTCTCACTCTGCACATCTCTGCAATCTGCATGTATTTGTGGAGGATAGTTCAGAATATGCATTTGAATTCTTGTCTTTTTTTGGTGCGATTCTTCTACAGCTCTAGTGTTACTTATCTAACATGATTATTAATGTGGCTGGTAAATGCATGATGTGTGAAACGTGTCTTTATCTTCTTGTTCATAGCATATACATCTGTTGTCCGTCCACATATGTATATATTATTACAATAAGCAGTACTTTATTCCAACGTACTGTATTTATTGACTTTTTTATCTACCTATTTCACATATTCCAGCTCTTCTACTTGCTCCACTTTGTCATTTGCACCATTTTGATGTATTTTATTTCTTAAGTATATTGTATTATAACTGCTGGAAGACCCTGGGACTTCAGATGTCCATTGCCAACAACTACCCAGTAGCTTTTGTGCTTATTGCAAAAAAGACGTTGAAATCTTAATGTTGTCTTAAGAAGCCCAATGGCAGTGTTTGCTTCATAAAGTCCTCTGTATCCTGAATTCATTCATCATCCCACCCACCTTCCCTTTCTCTTAGGTAACCCACTCTCTCTGAATCAGCTCTGATCCTCCATGACGTTAAACAGCATTGGCAGGAAGTCTCTGAGATCTCAGTCTGCAGATCTGAGACCAGCAGCCTCAGCGCTGAACTAATACACCAGGGAAGTTGCTGTGATGAATGATGTGTCACTGCTTCTGGCCCACATTGGTGTCATTCTGCTTTCTCTTTTCGTGCAGCGTACAAGCAAGGTCTTCAGTTTGACTTTGAAAGAGAACTTAAGATGCTTTCAAACCATTACAAAGACTGGGGATAATGATCAGTAAGAATGGGACCGAAGCTAATGGTAGTTATTGGAAACCTCAGGGGGGAACTTTACAACAAGTTAAACCCATGATTTTCACTTAGCTCTGTTTTGGTCTCCTCCCTCTCCAGAGAAAACACATCTGCCTTTTTAGTTGCCGGTTTGTTCACCAGCTAGTCAGCCATTCAGGGAAGTAGTGCTCAAAGGGTTTATCAGCGCTTAAAAACCATATTAATGGGAGCTTTGAGATGGATTTGAAACGGTACATCTGCAAAAACCAGAACAGAAAAGCCTCTTTTGCTTTTGTATTGCACAAAGTCATTTAAGCTATTGTTAAAATACAGAAAACATGTTGAGTGTTGCCTCAATAATATAGATACAGTCCACTTGGAAGATATTTTAAAGCATTTCAATAAAGCTTATTTGTTACGGCTGTTATTGCTCTCGCCTAGCCGAACAATCCAAGAAAAAATTATTCAAATGTTCCAAAAAGACTGTTGTGAACATCCTGAGTGTCCTCCTCCAAGATGAGAGCAGCATGCTAACAAAGGTATCAACTGTAGCTGTGAACATGACAGGATGTGTGATTACCTAGAAGAGCATCAGGACTGTTTGAGGCAGATGATAGCTATGTGATTAACATGATGATTCAGCCTCTATGGAGAGAGACATCAAGCATGCTCATTTCTGATGTGGACCTAATCTGAAGTTTAGAAAAAGTCAGAATCTTTAGAAAAGGTCAGAATATGTTGATTTTGCGAAAAAGTGTGTTTCTAACAAAGACAGAGAACGTTACCTGTGTGAGGAAGCGATCGGAGGCGATGCTGTGCCGGGCCAGAACCAGCGGAGGAACCGGGTTGCTGTACTCAAACTGTGGGTTGTAGTTGAAGTCAGACTTAAAGAACTTGGCCTTCTCTTTCTCCACGTTGGACGGCTTGATGGCGGAGAGGATGCAGAGCCTCTTGGTGTTCTCCACTTCCCGTGTGACGGATGCTTTGTGCAGCGAGGGGAGTTTAGTGCGAGGGGAACTCAGGGTCTTCCTGATCTGTGTACGAGGGTTCAAACCCATCGCACTTCCCACTACTGCGATGTTTCGAGCTGGTTTGGACAGATTTCCTGAGAGGACTCGGTGTGTCTGTGCTGGTTTAACGCCAACATCTGGTGCTCGACACTTTTTAGGAGCCGTGCTGCCTTGGGCTTTTCTTCTGGTTGTTACTGTGGCGCCACATTTTACAGATGCTTTTGGCCTCTTGAAGTGCTTGGGACTCTTCTTCTCTTGTTCCTCCGCCTGCAGCAGGGAGTTGTAGCTGCCGCTGCTGAAGAGGTCTTTGAGGACGCTGGAGGAAATCTTCTCCAGGTAAACTTGGCCCGGACTCAGCGCCTTGTCAGCAGAGTTCAGGATGTACTTTTTGGACATTTCTACTTCAGGCCAGTGGAGTCTTTCTGAAAGAAGGGAGACGAGACACCAGTGAGCGAAGACAGTGAAAGTGTGAGCTGCTAACTTTAGGATCAGACGCTTTCACAGACAGCTTGATCCTCTTATCAAGGAGGGATACAATTAGACCTGTACCAATGACAAGCTAAAAGAACAAGGTGATAAATATAGAAACCAACATTTGCAATCACTATTTGTTTTAGCATCTCTCTAAGCAAGTTACAACTTTCTTCTCCCACATTGTGGTGTCACAAATCATCCCTGACTCAGTTTCTTGAGCGTCTTCTATCTCAGAGTGAATGATTCCAGAGCCCGGCACGAACGCTCAGGAGTCAGAGTGCAGGTCTGAGCAGTTTCCAGTAAGGTGACCTGGAACATCGTCATCACAGAGAGAGCGGGATAGAGTTTGGAGCACTGAGGCAGAATCCATGCAACCACAGAAGCTAATGACGGCAGCACAGGATGGAAGAGAGACGAGGACTCATACAGCGAATAAAACACTATTATCTAACACTGGTTATCTCATCATTCAGATCAACCTCAAATGATAGTCTTATATCACTTCGTACTGTAGGCAAGGAAGTGAACAACCAAGCATCTCCTGGGTGTTTTCTTTCAAGACATTCCCATGCCAGTTACCTTTAATCTATGAAAGTTACGAGAGAAAGCACAGTCCTGAAACCTGTGTATTTCAACTACAAAATAAATCAATACTGAAGCGCCTGCAGTTCATACATCACCATTACTCAGAACAAGGCTCTGTGTGAATTTGAAAGCAGATGAAGAGCATTAATCAGCATGAGTCAGCACTGAGTCAGCACTGAGTACGCTCGGCCATAACTCTTAACAACACAAATGCCTATGATACAGTAACATAGGCACTAAAAGACACAATATATATTATACAGAGTACTGACATGTACTCTAAGGCCAGGTAAGCTTATTTATAGCTAAGACACTATCAACGTGTCTTAGCCCTAACATACTAAACAAGGTACATGCTAAATAAGAGTGCTTTCATCAAACATGTTCAGTTGTGATTAATAGACTTATGTACATTTTTGAAGTAATTTTACTTTGTATGCTACTGTGTACTTCTACTCCTAACAGAGTATTACTACACTCTGAGTACTTCTACTGTTACTCAAGTACAAGATCTGAGTACTTCTACTGTTACTCAAGTACAAGATCTGAGTACTTCTACTGTTACTCAAGTACAAGATCTGAGTACTTCTACTGTTACTCAAATACAAGATCTGAGTACTTCTACTTTTACTCAAGTACAAGATCTGAGTACTTCTACTTTTACTCAAATACAAGATCTGAGTACTTCTACTTTTACTCAAGTACAAGATCTGAGTACTTCTACTGTTACTCAAGTACAAGATCTGAGTACTTCTACTTTTACTCAAATACAAGATCTGAGTACTTCTACTTTTACTCAAATACAAGATCTGAGTACTTCTACTTTTACTCAAATACAAGATCTGAGTACTTCTACTTTTACTCAAGAACAAGATCTGAGTACTTCTACTTTTACTCAAGTACAAGATCTGACTACTTCTACTTTTACTCAACTACAAGATCTGAGTACTTCTGCTTTTACTCAAGTACAAGATCTGAGTACTTCTACTGTTACTCAAGTACAAGATCTGAGTACTTCTACTTTTACTCAAGTACAAGATCTGAGTACTTCTACTTTTACTCAAGTACAAGATCTGAGTACTTCTCCTTTTACTCAAGTACAAGATCTGAGTACTTCTACTTTTACTCAAATACAAGATCTGAGTACTTCTACTTTTACTCAAGTACAAGATCTGAGTACTTCTACTTTTACTCAAGTACAAGATCTGAGTACTTCTACTTTTACTCAAGTACAAGATCTGAGTACTTCTCCCTCCTTTTCCTAAGCTATTATGCTCATTTAACTAGCTAGTTTTTGGTACACAGGTAGCTTTAATTGACCTCCTTGCTATAAAGGTATATTACATGCATGTAATCCTTGTCCCTGATTTGTAGTGACTCCTCCAGGTGACTGAACTTCCAGCTACAGTCACTACACTCAACAGAAAGAGAAGGTAAATGCAGATTACCTGTGACTTTAATGGACTCCAGCATCCTCTCCGTTCACCTGAGCGTTAGCCACTCAGCAAAGTTAGCCTAGCAGAAAGAGCCGGCTAATAAAGACTAGATATAAACCAAAGCGAGTTACCTGTACTTACTACGTGTCACGATAAAGCAGTACATATATGTATAAGTATTAATATGTATAAGTATTTCTGATGTCTGACAGCAGAGCGCCCTGCCTTCTCTGAGCTGCAGACAAACTGACAGCAGAGAGAGAGCGAGAGGCTTTAGCGCTGTTCCCATGGTTACGTTGATAAGAACCAGGATAAGAACGCAATACACACAGTGCTCATGGGAAATGTAGTCCGTCCATCCAAGTAGGTTTACACATACGAGATATTTTATAGTATATGGTGCACACAAAGACACAGACATAATAATGTTCAGAAGAAAAAAGATTGCAATTATAAATATAATCTTTATAATTAAAGCTATTTAAAAAAGGATAGGCCTATGTAAAATGATTTTATAGTAACTAATTAAACATAAAGACCATATTTACACAAAATATAAATATGTGAGAGACTGAATACAGTACAATATAATAAGACAAATACTATATACTTCATTCAAGAGGTGGAGCAGAAGTGTCGTGCAGGATTTACAATATTAAAAAGAGCCAGCGTAAGACATGACATGGGGAAAATGAACCAGTTTCGTCTTAAATGATCGAAGAATTATGCATACAATTAAAAGCAGTGCTAATTTATTATCAATGGTTTCATTTCAGAGCTCCTGTTATTCTATATGAGACGTTACTTACGATTAGCCGCCATGATTGTAGTTTTCTATGGAGCGTTTGTTACCCACCTGGACCTGGTTCCTTGGGTTCAACTTTATTTGGTCAGTTTCGTGTTAATTGTTTAAAGCAGTAAACAGTAAAGTAACTGCCGTGCTTCCGTTGTCCCGCCTCCAGGTATGTTGTAAAGGATAGACAACATGTATTTAAGAATATCTGGCGGCCCTTTGGATTTATCAGATGATCAAATAGATGACTAACTGCAGGACAATGCCGTTTCCCAGCTAAATTGTTATAGCTTTGAATGATAACCATTTCATTTTGTCATGTTTTCTTTTCTTAAGCATATTTCTGAATAAAAGATAATGTTTGGAAAATACAAGTCAATCATGATAGTTATTCTCTCTGTTCACATGCTGCTGGGAAACAGTGACATGGCATTTTCACACTTTCTGGTCTTTTATTATACAAGTTAAGTTAGTTTGACAAACCAAGTACAATTTTGTGGAACCTGTGGACAAAAATACAACTTATTAAAGTCAACGTATCGTTTTTTTAATGTAATTTCCTTTAAAAGTCAATAATTATTCTCTTAATGAGTCTGTTCAGATGCTGCTGAGACAGACACATATCTTTAATATCCCTTGATGATCAGATGTTTTATTTAATTGGCTCAATTCACAATTTTTGGTTTCCGGTGGACAAAATAAATGCAATTAAAGTCAACGTATCATTTATTTTAATGGGCCAATTTCCTTTAAAAGTCAATAATTACTCTCCTAATGAGTCCGTTCAGATGCTGCTGACACACTGACACAACTTTAATACCCCTTGTTTATCAGAATGTATTTATATTTGGCTCAAAAAACACTTCTTGGTCTTTTATTTTACAAGTTCATTAACTTAGACGAACCATATACCATTTTGTGGAACCTGTGGACAGAAAACACATTTAACTAAAGTCAACATATGATCTTTTTAATGGAGCAATTTCCTTTTCAATTCACACTTTTTGACTTAACATCAACGTATCCATGTTTTTCTGTGTGTACTATCCTCTAAAAGTCAATACTCTCTTAATGAGTGTGTTCACATGCTGCTGAGACACAGAGAGGCGTTGGTGCCTCCGAACCCGAAGGAGTTAGTGAGAGCGACTCTTCGTCCCTCAGCGCTCCACCTCTGCGCTGTGAAGGGCACGTAGTTCAGGTTGAACTCTGGATCTGTGCAGTCCAGGTTCAGGGTGGGAGGAAGGACCCCGTGGAAGCAGGAGAGAGCCGTGAAAGCTGCCTCCAGAGCCCCTGCGGCCCCTAAAAGGTGCCCCGTGGCCCCTTTAGTGGAGGAGACGCACAGATGCTCGGCGCTCTGATGGAACAGCTTCTTGATGGCGGCGTTTTCAGCGGCGTCTCCCAAAGGAGTGGAGGTGGCGTGAGCGTTAACGTACGTCACGTCTGAAGGAGAAACCCCCGCATCTCTGAGGGCCGCTGACATGCATCTGAGAGGACAGAGGGCAGAGGTCAGAGGTCAGTACAAAGAAGTGGAATATTACACTGTGATAAATAGGTTTGGACATTTGTTTTAGCTTTAAATTGTGTTTCACAAAAGATACAATAAGCTAAATTAGAGGGAATGGTCATTTTGGATCTATGGTATTAGTGTAATAATAACATATGAGTAAGAGTAACTTAGAAGATAGTACTATTGGGTTGTTGTTGTTGTTGTTATTGAAAACAAGTATTGGAGTAAAACTGGAATGTCTGATTGTTGTGATTGATCTATAATTCGATCCCAAAGTTTGGAACCACTACTTTAATAAGTGACAAGAGTTTTACTGCATTATATATTATTACTTAAACGTTGAAACCACAAGCTGAAAATGTAACTCCATGCACGATAAAAACCCTAAGCTAGAGACCTGAAGGCTCCATCTCCATCAGCAGTGGGGGCCGTGATGTGGCTGGCGTCCCCTGAGAGCCCGTACCCCAGAATCTCAGCGTATATTCGGGCTCCTCTCCTCACAGCGTGCTCTCTTTCCTCCAGAAGCACCACGGCTGCCCCCTCTCCCATCACAAAGCCTTCTCTCTCTGGGTGAAAGGGCCTGGAAGCCTTCGGAGGATCATCGTTCCACTTCGTAGCGAGGGCCCTTGCTCTGGAGAACCCAGCTACAGATAAAGGACCCACGCAGGACTCTGCTCCTCCTGCCACCATCGCATCTGCATCTCCGTAGGATATGAATCTGGCAGCGTCTCCTATAGCGTGAACTCCCGTTGTGCAAGCTGTAGAAACTGCATGGTTGGGGCCCTTCAGTTTGTGCCGGATGCTGATGTGCCCGGCGGCCATGTTGACGAGGATTCGAGGCACGAAGAAGGGGCTGACCTTCTTGTATCCTTTGTCCTGGAAAGCAGAGGCGGTGCGAGAGATTTCCTCCAGAGACACCATGCCCATCCCCACAGCTACCCCAGTGCGGAGCTGCTCTTCTGGGGTTTTAGGGAGAGAAAAGTACACATCCTTTACTCAAGTAGAAGTACAGATACTCGTGTTTAAACATACTCTGGTGAAAGTAGAAGTACTGACTAAACTTCTTTACTCAAGTCAAAGTAAAGAGGCTTTGAAATGTACTTCAGTAAAAAGTACCCATAACTAGCAGCTGCTTTAAAGAGTACCTGACCTCCCTTTATATTAATAGAACAATAAGGTCATTGTTAGCTAATGAATGTTTCCATGCTGAACAACGGCAACATGACAACGTTTCCATTGGTCCCTCTTCTTTAGAGAAGACCGGGAAATGATGGATACACGGATCGTGTTCAAATCAATAGGCACGCAATGACTCTAAAGAATAATGATCACGCATCAAACACACATTCAGACTAAAGGAACCAGCTGTTTGGAAAATGAGAGAAGTAGAAAGTACAGGTATTTGAGTTCAACATGTAAGAAGTAGAAAGTACAGGTATTTGAGTTCAACATGTAAGAAGTAGAAAGTACAGGTATTTGAGTTCAACATGTAAGAAGTAGAAAGTACAGGTATTTGAGTTCAACATGTAAGAAGTAGAAAGTACAGGTATTTGAGTTCAACATGTAAGAAGTTAAAGTAAAAAGTCATCAGAAAAATAAGTAGTGGAGTGAAGTACTGATACCAGAAACATGTACTTAAAGGTCCCCTATTATAAAAAAAAACATCGTTATGACATCATAAAGTGACCAAAATCTGATCAGCTCATTTTCAGACAGGTTTTTATAGAAATTGATCAAAAGAGAGAGAATCTTTGTTCCTGAAACTTTCAGAGTCTCTTTCCACAGAGGGGACACATGTTGATGTAGAAGAGACATGAAGAAGAGGGGACACATGTTGATGTAGAAGAGACATGAAGAAGAGGGGACACATGTTGATGTAGAAGAGACATGAAGAAGAGGGGACACATGTTGATGTAGAAGAGACATGGAGAAGAGGGGGACACATGTTGATGTAGAAGAGACATGAAGAAGAGGGGACACATGTTGATGTAGAAGAGACATGAAGAAGAGGGGGACACATGTTGATGTAGAAGAGACATGAAGAAGAGGAGACACATGTTGATGTAGAAGAGACATGAAGAAGAGGAGACACATGTTGATGTAGAAGAGACATGAAGAAGAGGGGACACATGTTGATGTAGAAGAGACATGAAGAAGAGGGGACACATGTTGATGTAGAAGAGACATGGAGAAGAGGGGACACATGTTGATGTAGAAGAGACATGAAGAAGAGAGGACACATGTTGATGTAGAAGAGACATGAAGAAGAGGGGACACATGTTGATGTAGAAGAGACATGGAGAAGAGGGGACACATGTTGATGTAGAAGAGACATGAAGAAGAGGGGACACATGTTGATGTAGAAGAGACATGAAGAAGAGGGGACACATGTTGATGTAGAAGAGACATGAGGAAGAGGGGACACATGTTGATGAGAGACATGAAGAAGAGGGGACACATGTTGATGAGAGACATGAAGAAAAGGGGACACATGTTGATGTAGAAGAGACATGAGGAAGAGGGGACACATGTTGATGTAGAAGAGACATGAAGAAGAGGGGACACATGTTGATGAGAGACATGAAGAAGAGGGGACACATGTTGATGTAGAAGAGACATGAAGAAGAGGGGGCACATGTTGATGAGAGACATGAAGAAGAGGGGACACATGTTGATGAGAGACATGAAGAAAAGGGGACACATGTTGATGTAGAAGAGACATGAAGAAGAGGGGACACATGTTGATGAGAGACATGAAGAAGAGGGGACACATGTTGATGAGAGACATGAGGAAGAGGGGACACATGTTGATGTAGAAGAGCCATGAAGAAGAGGGGGCACATGTTGATGAGAGACATGAAGAAGAGGGGACACATGTTGATGAGAGACATGAAGAAAAGGGGACACATGTTGATGTAGAAGAGACATGAAGAAGAGGAGACACATGTTGATGAGAGACATGAGGAAGAGGGGACACATGTTGATGTAGAAGAGACATGAAGAAGAGGGGACACATGTTGATGTAGAAGAGACATGAAGAAGAGGAGACACATGTTGATGTAGAAGAGACATGGAGAAGAGGGGACACATGTTGATGTAGAAGAGACATGAAGAAGAGGGGACACATGTTGATGTAGAAGAGACATGAAGAAGAGAGGACACATGTTGATGTAGAAGAGACATGAAGAAGAGGGGACACATGTTGATGTAGAAGAGACATGAAGAAGAGGATTTTGCCTAATAGGTGACCTTTAAGTACAGTAATGAAGTATTTGTACTCCACTAATACCCACCTGTGGTCTTCGGGGTCCAACCTGAGTCCTCCAGAGCCAGTTGAGCAGCTCCAAGTGCCATCACAGTAGCCGGACACATGCTGTTGATTTCCCCTCGAGATGCGAACTTCTCCTCCTCAAATTGCCCCGGTTCCTTTCCCTCTGGGCACCAGAGCAGCCACTCTACAGGGGATGGTTCTGTACTGCTCTGAGGTGAGAGCCACAATCCCATTATGTCCCTTAATCAAGCGTTCCCAGGGTAAAGTAGTGCCTGTTCCCAGAGGACAAACCAACCCAATCCCAGTGATCACAACCCTCCTTTTCTGCGTTCCAGAGCTGCAGCGTCTTGAGTCTTGGTCTGGAGAAACACAGAGTGATTTTTGAAGAAGGACCCGGATGTTGTGAGGTCTCAGCTGGAGTTTAGTCCTGCAGGAAAGTGACAGAGCAGACATGCTGCTTCTTTAAAAGGTTTCCTTCTTCTTCTGTGAGGTGTATTGGCTCCACCTACAGGAATCAAGTGTCAGTAGATTTGCAGGAAACACACACAATTCTCTCTATAATTCTGGTTGCTCTTAAAAACAAACAGGCTTGTCTGAGGCTCTCCCTAAGTTAAGTTTTAATGAGATAACCCTGAAGCTAACACTCCCCTCTTATAGTCATATTTGTGACAGTCTACTCACACATGTCTATACAGTTAGCTTGTAGTTTCGTTTGTATAACAGGGATTCATATACACAGATACAATTAAAATACCCTCCAAAACATACGTGTGTTACTTACTCGGCCACACACTACTTCAAAGTTACCTGTAAATTGTTAATAAATCCAATAAACAAGAAAATAAACGAGTTTATCCTTCAAACTGCCTGACAAATGCTTATAGGTAGCAATTCTGAACGCCTGATTGGTTTAGCACGTACATGTAGTTATTATATATATAGACATTTTATTGATTGGGATAAACCCCTTGAGATGCACCATCTCGTTTCCAAGGGGGTCCCGACAATAGCAACAACTTACAGACAGACATAAACAAAAAGACAAAATGCAAAACATGAAATTCTGTTCAGTGAAATTCAAGCAATGCATACAATCATTACAATTTGAGACAGTCGAGCAAATCAGTTTCATCAATATCAGTTATAACAAGTACAGAGCAGTTGAAAGTGAGATGATAATGCATGTTTAACCTGATCAGCAGGTCAAGTATTCCAGTCAGTTGGGGCTTTGAACAATTCTGAACGCCTGATTGGTTTAGCACGTACATGTAGTTATTAGTTTCTTACACTCATGGCAATTATTATAAAACACAACATGTACACTTCACGCAGTGTTTGTAGGCCATGGTGGAAAAGAGCAGGGAGAAGAAAGTCTTATTTTACGTATTTTATAAACTACAAATACGTATTCAGGCGCTGATACGTCACCTAAAACTCCAAAGGGACCCCAATATCTATTAGCATCGTTAGCATCGTTAGCTCAGCTTGTGAACACTGTCGGTTTGTGTAATAAAGATGTCTGTTTCTCCAGCAGTCACGACTTTATGTGAGAATTCAGATGAAGCCTTTCTGGACGCGGCGAAGCTGTTACTGACGTACTCTGATAATATCATGAGGTAAGGTTTATATCTGAACTAGCGCTTTGTTGATGTGGTTTGTAGCTTAGCTGTCATTTTGTGTATTTATATCGTTTTCTTAATGACACGAAACTATACAAAACTAAATCTATAAAATGTGGCAAAAGTAAACAATTATACCAATTTCTACACAATTTAATCCTCGATTCACTAATATTGTTTCTGTCTTCTTTTCATAATGCCTTCAGTTGGAAGTCATGTGATGAAAACTGATGTTAATCAATAACAAACTAGCATTGTGTTTGTCAACAACAGCAACAACAACAACAACTGTGTAAACGCATCAGTTAAAAGCACTGGTGTAAAGTAACTAAGTACATTTACTCAAGTACTGTAATTAAGTACAATTTCGAGGTACTTGTACTTTACTACTGTGTACTTTTACTCCACTACAGTTCAGAGGTAAATTGTGTACTTCTACTCCACTACATGTATTATTACCTTTAGTTACTTCACAGATCTGGATGAATGATGTGAAATCTAATCAAGTGTTAAATCAGACTTTAGTTCCACCTGGAGTAAATCCACCAGCTACCCTGCAGTATACAAAGTACTTCAAACTAGCTGCACCTTTACCAGCTTTGAGAACACTTTCATGATCAATCATTATAAAACATATCATATATATTATTCTGAAATGGACCAATCTGCACAACGACTACTTTTACTGTCTTTCACTATATTTAGATGAGAATACTTTTCTACTTTTACTTGAGGAACATTTTGAATGCAGGACTTTTACTGTAGAGTATGCCTACACTCTGGTACTTCTACTTTTACTCAAGTACAAGATCTGAGTACTTCTACTTTTACTCAAGTACAACATCTGAGTACTTCTGCTTTTACTCAAGTACAAGATCTGAGTACTTCTACTTTTACTCAAGTACAACATCTGAGTACTTCTACTTTTACTCAAGAACAAGATCTGAGTACTTCTACTTTTACTCAAGTACAAGATCTGAGTACTTCTACTTTTACTCAAGAACAAGATCTGAGTACTTCTACTTTTACTCAAGTACAAGATCTCAGTACTTCTACTTTTACTCAAGAACAAGATCTGAGTACTTATACTTTTACTACAAGATCTGAGTACTTCTACTTTTACTCAAGTACAAGATCTGAGTACTTCTACTTTTAATAAGTACAAGATCTGAGTACTTCTACTTTTACTAAAGTACAAGATCTGAGTACTTCTACTTTTACTCAAGAACAAGATCTGAGTACTTCTACTTTTACACAAGTACAAGATCTGAGTACTTTTACTCAAGTACAAGATCTGAGTACTTCTACTTTTACTCAAGTACAAGATCTGAGTACTTCTACTTTTACTCAAGTACAAGATCTGAGTACTTCTACTTTTACTCAAGAACAAGATCTGAGTACTTCTACTTTTACTCAAGAACAAGATCTGAGTACTTCTACTTTTACTCAAGTACAAGATCTGAGTACTTCTACTTTTACTCAAGTACAAGAACTGAGTACTTCTACTTTTACTAAGTACAAGATCTGAGTACTTCTACTTTTACTCAAGTACAAGAACTGAGTACTTCTACTTTTACTCAAGTACAAGAACTGAGTACTTCTACTTTTACTCAAGTACAAGAACTGAGTACTTCTACTTTTACTCAAGTACAAGAACTGAGTACTTCTACTTTTACTCAAGTACAAGAACTGAGTACTTCTACTTTTACTAAGACAAGATCGAGTACTTCTACTTTTACTCAAAAGTACAAGTAACTGAGTACTTCTACTTTTACTCAAGTACAAGAACTGAGTACTTCTACTTTTACTCAAGTACAAGAACTGAGTACTTCTACTTTTACTAAGTACAAGATCTGAGTACTTCTACTTTTACTCAAGTACAAGAACTGAGTACTTCTACTTTTACTAAGTACAAGATCTGAGTACTTCTACTTTTACTCAAGTACAATAACTGAGTACTTCTACTTTTACTAAGTACAAGATCTGAGTACTTCTACTTTTACTCAAGTACAATAACTGAGTACTTCTACTTTTACTAAGTACAATAACTGAGTACTTCTACTTTTACTAAGTACAAGATCTGAGTACTTCTACTTTTACTCAAGTACAATAACTGAGTACTTCTACTTTTACTAAGTACAAGATCTGAGTACTTCTGCTTTTACTCAAGTACAATAACTAAGTACTTCTACTTTTACTCAAGTACAAGAACTGAGTACTTCTACTCAAGTACACAATCTGAGTACTTCTCCTTTTACTCAAGTACACAATCTGAGTACTTCTCCTTTTACTCAAGTACACAATCTGAGTACTTCTACTTCATGGTGTGTGTCTCGTCGTTGGTACCTAGTAACGTGTCTCTTCCCGACCACAGAACCGCCCTGACGGCCTCGAACACAGCTCTTAACGGCCTCTTCTCGTGTCTCTTCCCAACAGGTTTCCCAATGAGGAAAAGTACCGATCGATCCGCATCGGAAACCCCACGTTCTCCACCAAGCTGCTGCCCATCAAAGGAGCCGTGGAGTGCCTCTTTGAGATGGGGTTTGAGGAGGTAATGAACCACTACAATCTGGCTGCTATCACACTACTTCTACATGCTACACTTATTTGATGTCTTTAATAATACTGTTATTGTACTAATTTCTATCTCTAATATCTTATTGCTGCCTCTTTATTATTATTTTGCCTCTTCACTGATGCTGTAACGATGTGCATATCCCCTCTGTGGGACTAATGAAGGTGTTCAGGAGCAGGTTTACTGCCTTGGTGTTTTTGGTGCATCAACATAAACACAGTTAGAGAAGATACATTATAAGAAAATGACCATAAAGTAAAATAATGATTTAAAATGAAAATGTAAGAAATTGCAATATTTACATTGAATATAATGTTATACAGATATACCCGTACAAATATAATTAAATGTGCAGGATTGGTATGAATAGTGAAAAGCCGTATCGATGTAGACGTAGCTTTGTGTACAATGTGCACAATTCTGAGGGTTGTGCAGGACGGACTAAAATAAACAAGATATGGTTTAATGTAATGCTCAGAGTCTGCTTTCTGACTAGGGCGGAACCATCGAAATCGCGATTTGAAATGATGCAATTATTCAATCTTCTTGTGTCTCAGTCCTCCACACCAATCAGAAGTGCTGTGCTCCACATGTCCCAGCCATTGTTAACCAATCAGAGTGCTGTGCTCCACATGTACCAGCCATTGTTAACCAATCAGAAGTGCTGTGCTCCACATGTCCCAGCCATTGTTAACCAATCAGAGTGCTGTGCTCCACATGTCCCAGCCATTGTTAACCAATCAGAAGTGCTGTGCTCCACATGTCCCAGCCATTGTTAACCAATCAGAGTGCTGTGCTCCACATGTACCAGCCATTGTTAACCAATCAGAAGTGCTGTGCTCCACATGTCCCAGCCATTGTTAACCAATCAGAAGTGGCCCATGATAGAAGGTGATAGACAGATTGATCCAATCACCTGCCAAGTATCTTTGAAAGTGCCTGCCCTTTCCAAATGGCTTCCAGTGGAGCTTTAGATGGTTTCTGAGTCAGGTCAGTGATGCTCCATCACATGTTTCTATTACAGGGTGAATCTTAAACTGAAGCTCGACTTTAAAGCAACCCAACGGAAGTTTCATGTAAGTTTAGTTCTTTAACTAGAGACGGGAGCACGTTGATACGACCTTCCTAGCCGCAGATATGGCCGCATTTTACAATAAACGTCCGCTGGGTCGCTTCAAAACAAATATCGCAAATCGAATCGCAATATCTGTCAGAAAAATCGCAATTAGATTATTTCCCCAAATCGTGCGGCCCTACTTCTGATGTTGTCATTCGCCTGACACTGACAGTGATGTCCTCCTCCTTTCAGGCTGAGACCCACCTGGTGTTCCCCAGGTCTGCATCAGTGGATCAGATGAAGCTCATCAGGGACTCCATAGCAGCAGAAAGAGACCGGAGACTGGGGGGGAGGCAGGCTGCATCTCCCATTACTCCCACTACTCCCACTTTAGCCACTACCTCTCCCACTACTCCCACTTTAGCCACTACCTCTCCCACTACTCCCACTTTAGCCACTACCTCTCCCACTACTCCCAGCTCAGCCTCAGCTCCAGTGATCTCTGCACCTCCTCCACCTCAGCCTTCCTCCCTGGTAAAGATGAGCTCTTCCCTGGTTTACTATCAACCCTTAAATGGGTATATTATATATATATACATGTTGCACCATTATAACGATACGATATTATTATAACGGTCAGATCAAGTCTGAAACTTTACAGCCCATTACACCCATGTAAACGATTATTACAACTGTATTACACCCATAATTATACACTCATATCACACCCATGTAACACCAATACTACACCCCATTTCACAGCCTGTCAAATGACTGTATCCCACAGAAACCATTTAAGGGTTAACGATGTGTTAGTAACCTGTTTTGTGCTCCTGTGTTTCCTTCAGGAGAACAGTATGAACTTCTTTGCCACCCTGCAGTCTAACTTCCAACACGTGCTGCTGTACGAGAACCTGGATCTGCAGCAGAAAGCTCTGAGCCGCATCCCTGAGGAGAGGCTGAGGTCTGAGGCAGAGGTCCAGCTGAGAGGGGCCAGAGAGGAGGATCCAGGTGAACAACATTCAGAGGTTTACTGTCAGGTGCACAGGAGATACATGTAGATATGGAAATATTACATCCCGGGATCCTCAGAGAATCCAGCGTAAATACATATGATAGGACATACAACTATACAAATAGTGCAAACAGAAATAGTGAGAGAGAATGTTGAATGTGTTTCAAGTTTCAAAGCTTTATTGTCATTTAGTAGCTACAGTGTAGATATGGCAATGACACACTTAAATCACAGGCTCCCTCAACAGAGCAACATGAATATATATTGGACATAAAACAGATAAAATAGTGCAGGAGAATGTTTTGAGATGTGCAAGTAAATCCAAATACAATAGAAATAGTGCAAGAAGAGTCTATATACAAGTACATGGAATATATATATTAGATAAATAATTTCAAGATGCAATCAGATAGGGCTGTATCCGAATATTCGTTCGTTGGAGTACTATTCGGGTTTCAATTTCGTTATTCGTTTTGTTTGTTTTTTCGTTTTCTTCCCGTTTTTTTTTCAAATTGAATTTATTGAAATCTCCAATATCAACGTAAGAGCTTGTTCCTCTTCGGGGGTGCCAACACTTAACCATAAACGTTATCGTTTACTTTCTCCGTCTTTATATGTAGAAATTACTTTTCTCCGTTAATCTCCGTCACGTTCATAGCAACAACAACTTCCTGTCAACTGCGCTAACTCTCCTTCAAAATAAAAGCATATCCATAAATACGAAGCCAAATTACACTTAAGACACAACTGCAACGAAAGTAACAAACACGATGCGATATCCTTTTCAATTTCAAAGAACACAAATTGGGTTACATCAACAAATAACTATAAAACAACAATACTGTAGAATAACTAAATGAATGTTGTGAATAAAACCGAAATACACGTGTTGAAGCGGTTCGCTGCTGATTACTACCGAATATCCGGAGCCCGAAAAATGGTATTCGGGACAGCCCTACAAACAGATGTTATGGATGTTGGTTCAACAGTTGATAGTCGTATGGCCTGAGGGAGGAAGCTGAGTCTGGGGGTTTTAGAATGGGTGATCTGTTTGGTATTTTGAGCAAAACACTTCATAGACATGTTTTTTATATATCTGAGAGTATAATACAAGTATAATAGGAGACCCTTAAGTCACAGGTTCCTCCAACAATCCATCATAAATATATATATGACATGAAACTATAAAAATAATGCAAAAAAGAAATAGGATTAAAATGGTAGGAGAGAATGTTAAAAGTAGTGCGAGAGAAGGTTGAACGTGTGTCATGTGACTCAGATCTCCTGTCTGCAGACTGTAAACTGGGCCTGGAGGACTTCCTGGTGCTGGAGCTGCTCAGATGGTTCAAACAGGACTTCTTCTCCTGGGTGGACCACCTGCCGTGCAGCCGCTGCTCAGGAGCCACGCAGAACTCTAACCCTCTGCAGCCCTCTGCTGAGGACCTACGCTGGGGGGCCCAGAGGGTCGAGAACCACTACTGTCACACCTGCAGGCTCTCCACCAGGTTCCCCAGGTGTGTGTGTGTGTGTGTGTGTGTGTGTGTGTGTGGGTGTGTGTGTGTGTGTGTGTGTGTGTGTGTGTGTGTGTGTGTGTGTGTGTGTGTGTGTGTGTGTGTGTGTGTGTGTGTGTGTGTGTGTGTGTGTGTGTGTGTGTGTGTGTGTGTGTGTGTGTGTGTGTGTGTGTGTGTGTGTGTGTGTGTGTGTGGTGTGTGTGTGTGTGTGTGTGTGTGTGTGTGTGTGTGTGTGTTGTGTGTGTGTGTGTGTGTGTTGTGTGTGTTGTGTGTGTTGTGTGTGTGTGTGTGTGTGTGTGTGTGTGTGTGTGTGTGGTGTGTGTGTGTGTGTGTGTGTGTGTGTGTGTGTGTGTGTGTGTGTGTGTGTGTGTGTGTGTGTGTTCTCGCATTACTATACTTGTGGGGACCCAAATCTGTTTACACAGTCACGTGTGGGCACTCGCCTCCCTTATGGGGACAAATTGGAGGTCCCCATGAGGGGAATCATTCATTTTAGGGTGAAGACCGAGGTTAATATTCACACCTCGGTGAATATTAACCCTTTAACCCCTGCATACGAGACTCATTCACACGCCTGATTATAAATAACACTTTATAATAATAACAATACACTTTATTTATATATAGCCGCTTTCATGCTTGACGCAGCCCAAAGTGCTTTACAGAGAGTATGACAGAAAATGACAAACAGAAAGAGTTATATCACTGAACCATAAAACATGAACATTAATACTACTAAAAGATAAGTGTGTGTGTGTGTGTGTGTGTGTGTGTGTGTGTGTGTGTGTGTGTGTGTGTGTGTGTGTGTGTGTGTGTGTGTGTGTGTGTGTGTGTGTGTGTGTGTGTGTGTGTGTGTGTGTGTGTGTGTGTGTGTGTGTGTGTGTGTGTGTGTGTGGTGTGTGTGTGTGTGTGTGTGTGTGTGTGTGTGTGTGTGTGTGTGTGTGTGTGTGTGTGTGTGTGGGTGTGTGTGTGTGTGTGTGTGTGTGTGTGTGTGTGTTAGGAAAGGCACTTATTTAGTTATTGCATGGTGATTATTGTTTGCACCGTTTGATAGTAACACTCTTTAACTCCAGCGTGACTCATCATGAGTTTCTGAGTCACCACAGAGAGAGAGTTCCTTAGAAACAAACAGTCACACACACACACACACACACACACACACACACACACACACACACACACACGGAAACAATGCTTGCGTTATTTTGCATGCAGAGCAGAGAAGTGAGACATGTTCTAACCCGATATGCTGTAAACACCAGGTGGTAACGGGGCTGTTTTATTGATTATACATTCTGTTTTGTTAATTGCAGATACAACAATCCTGAGAAGCTCCTGGAGACGAGGAGGGGGCGCTGTGGGGAGTGGGCCAACTGCTTCACTCTGTGCTGCAGAGCCATGGGTCTGGAGGCACGGTACATCTGGGACAGCACAGGTACCTGCTTTCAAAGGTTTTATTGTCATATTGTCATATAATCATTTCAAATCAAATCAAGTTTTATTTATAGAGCACATTTATAAACGATGTTTGGTGGAGCCAAAGTGCTGAACATAAATAAAAATAGCCTACAGTAGAGACACTTTACAGCAAATACAACACAGATTGTTCAGAATATCAGTATGAGAAAAACGACACCCTCTGTCCTTAGACCCTCTGTCCTTAGACCCTCTGTCCTTAGACCCTCTATCCTTAGACCCTCTGTCCTTAGACCCTCTGTCCTCAGACCCTCTGTCCTCAGACCCTCTGTCCTTAGACCCTCTGTCCTCAGACCCTCTGTCCTTAGACCCTCTGAGACCCTCTGTCCTTAGACCCTCTGTCCTCAGACCCTCTGTCCTTAGACCCTCTTCCTCAGACCCTCTCCTCAGACCCTCTGTCCTTAGACCCTCTGTCCTTAGACCCTCTGTCCTTAGACCCTCTGTCCTCAGACCCTCTGTCCTCAGACCCTCTGTCCTTAGACCCTCTGTCCTTAGACCCTCTGTCCTTAGACCCTCTGTCCTTAGACCCTCTGTCCTTAGACCCTCTGTCCTTAGACCCTCTGTCCTTAGACCCTCTGTCCTTAGACCCTCTGTCCTCAGACCCTCTGTCCTTAGACCCTCTTCCTCAGACCCTCTGTCCTTAGACCCTCTCCTTAGACCCTCTGTCCTTAGACCCTCTGTCCTTACACCCTCTGTCCTTAGACCCTCTGTCCTTAGACCCTCTGTCCTCAGACCCTCTGTCCTTAGACCCTCTGTCCTTAGACCCTCTGTCCTTAGACCCTCTGTCCTTAGACCCTCTGTCCTTAGACCCTCTGTCCTCAGACCCTCTGTCCTTAGACCCTCTTTCCTTAGACAGACCCTGTCCTTAGACCCTCTGTCCTTAGACCCTCTGTCCTCAGACCCTCTGTCCTCAGACCCTCTGTCCTTAGACCCTCTGTCCTTAGACCCTCTTCCTTAGACCCTCTGTCCTTAGACCCTCTGTCCTTAGACCCTCTGTCCTTAGACCCTCTGTCCTTAGACCCTCTGTCCTTAGACCCTCTGTCCTTAGACCCTCTGTCCTCAGACCCTCTGTCCTTAGACCCTCTGTCCTTAGACCCTCTGTCCTTAGACCCTCTGTCCTTAGACCCTCTGTCCTCAGACCCTCTGTCCTTAGACCCTCTGTCCTTAGACCCTCTGTCCTCAGACCCTCTGTCCTCAGACCCTCTGTCCTTAGACCCTCTGTCCTTAGACCCTCTGTCCTCAACCCCTCTGTCCTCAGACCCTCTGTCCTTAGACCCTCTGTCCTTAGACCCTCTGTCCTCAGACCCTCTGTCCTCAGACCCTCTGTCCTTAGACCCTCTGTCCTTAGACCCTCTGTCCTTAGACCCTCTGTCCTTAGACCCTCTGTCCTTAGACCCTCTGTCCTTAGACCCTCTGTCCTTAGACCCTCTGTCCTTAGACCCTCTGTCCTTAGACCCTCACTTCGTACAAGGAAACAGAGAAACCCACAGTTAAAGGGAACATGGGAGAAACCTCAGGGAGAGCAACAGAGGAGGGATCCCTCTCCCAGGACGGACAGACGTGCAATAGATGCCGTGTGTAAATCCAAGAGAAAATACATTTTACAGCATATAGACCGAATGTTAGGAAATGCATGTGTCTGTAATAAGAAGATGAATCCACGAGGATGTCAGCTACAATCCTGAGGAAGCCATCAGGGAAGCAGCCTGACGAGACCCAAGGCAGGACCGCAGAGACAGGTTCAGCCACGACCCGAAGTCCACGACTTAATCCAGAACTCAGGATAGAGGATCCAAGACACAGGACTACAGCAAGAGGATCAGCCTCGACTCCGGATCCCGGCGTAGATATAGATACAAAACAAGAACAAAGATTTGGCTGGGTTAATCGGAACAAGAGAATACACAGACACAGACAGAGAGGGGAGAGGTCATTGGATACAAGTTATTCTTGATAACCCTCTAGAAAGATCTCATGAACTTCCCCACTCAATCTATCAAGACCCGAGCAGTTCTATAGATATAGATAAGAAACAGAGAGAGGGAGCACAACATATAGTCTTATACTCTGATTGCCTTTTACACTGTTAACATTGTATTTTAAGTCCTGTATGATTTTAACAGAGACATGTGTTTAGGATATACATTTCAGGAGCTAAAGGAAGTGAAAGGTGGATTTAAATGGTTAAGGACGAGGGGTTTGATGATGGGATGGAGGAGCAGCTGTTTCCTCTCATGCACACACAGAGCAGAACCTCTCTCTCCTCTGAGGGTGAAGCTGCTCTGTTCCTGCATTTCAGATCCATTTCACTTTATACTGACTTTCTTTATGACTTTATTAAATATCACAAAAGACAAACTTTGTCCATGAAGCATGTATCAGTTTCTCTTGAGAGTGTCCTCCACAGAGACCACTGAAGGATGTGTCGTCCTCATGGTCTCTGCAGAACAACAGCAGTCCATGCCGGTGTGTGTGTGAAGTGTGTTAAATGTTTCCGTGGTGTTTCAGATCACGTGTGGACGGAGGTTTTCTCCACTTCTCAGCGCCGGTGGCTGCACTGCGACTCGTGTGAGAACGGCTGTGATAAACCTCTGCTTTATGAAGTGGGCTGGGGGAAGAAGCTGGCCTACATCCTGGCTTTCTCCAAGGACCAGGTCAGACTCAGGGACTACTCTCACCGGTTTAGTGCCACTACTTTAGCTGGTACCATTACTACACATGGGACGACGACTTGTTACCAGAGTTGGGTGTAATAATATTACTTTAGTCGGTAACGGAGTAGTGTAACGCGTTTAATTCAGTAATCACACTATAGTTACTAACATTGCCCCGACACGCGTTACTTCGTTACTTTTATAAAATAATCACACTCACTGACAGACTAGAGGGGTTTCCGCCGCAGGTTTACATGTAGGCCTATGTAATCTGCGCGATTTGCGAGACCACATCTCCACGTGCAGTGCTGCATAAACATGGCTGAGTCTTCTCATCTGTAAACTCCCTCAACGCGCCGCTCGCTCTCTTTTGTTGATCGCCCTCTCACGGGTGAACAGTTCAATGTCCCGCTTCATTGTAGGAATTCTGCCTCTACCACTTTAGTTTGACCATCTCTGTTACTAAGTTATGGAATACTAAATACATAAGTAATTAGATACCTTACCGTTATGCGCTCATAAAGAATGATAAGAATAATGCGTCTTGAACTGGTTTCATTAATTAGTGTCTTGACGTTTCACAGACTGTGAGCTTGTTGTGTGGCTGGTAGCCTATTTGAGAGCATAAAGAAAGACTTGTGTTATGTCTTCCTTAATGCAATAGTAATTGGGGTGCAAGTGGAGTCTCGCAGAGGCAAAACTGTGGCGCGCACACTGTAGGTGCACCGCAGTCTGCGTGATCTGCCTGTAGGGAGGGGCGGGCCGGCCCTGCGAGTAAAGTAACGAGTTACTTTATGTAGAGAGTAACGAAGTAGTGTAATATATTACTTTTTTTTAGTAAGGACCCCATCTCTGCTTGTTAAAAGCTGTACTGATGTCTGTCCTAGTTTATTGAGGTTGTCACCTTTCTTTCTCTTTGCATGCCCTTAAAGGTTCAAGGTTCAAGATCCAAAGGTTTTATTGTCATGTGCACAAAGCTAAAGTGCAGAAATGGAAATGACATTCTTCTGACCTGAGCTCCTCCAACAAAGCAACATATATAATCAAATACTAAAATACAAAATAGTGCAAGAAGTCTATATACATTGTAAGGGACTGAGAGGCAGGGTAGTGGGAGACACCTTCATTCCCAACAGGTGGCTCCACCCGCTTCCAATTAGCAGCATTGGGAGCAGGTGTGGAGACCTCACACCTGGTGCTAATCACTCCCTCAAGGGAGACAAAGCACCCAGAGTTGCTCAGTTGTGTGTGGCTCATGGAGGGAGCAGGAGACTCCCAGCGCGAGGGAGCAGGAGACTCCCAGCGCGAGGGAGCAGGAGACTCCCAGCGCGAGGGAGCAGGAGACTCCCAGCGCGAGGGAGCAGGAGACTCCCAGCGCGAGGGAGCAGGAGACTCCCAGCGCGAGGGAGCAGGAGACTCCCAGCGTGAGGACAACGTTTG
>NW_022990019.1:0-29621 GCF_902827175.1 Gymnodraco acuticeps
GTTAGATTGCCGGGTTTTACCATGAGGTGGCGCTTCCTTCACAAACACACATAAACAGCTAACTGGGTAACCTTTGGTCTTTGTTTAGGCCTCGGTTCACACAGTGTGTTTCCTGGACTAACAGTAGTAGTTGTAACTTCAGTAATGTTTGCAGCTCCGCCATTGTGTTTGCTGAACAGCATTTAATCACATATTTTCTATCCCTTATTTTCACACGGAAATCTAACACATTACTTTTACAATTTAGTTTTATTTATAATATTACACACATGCCAGCTATATAATTGTTTTATTTTTCTTGATGTGTGAAATTAACATGATCATTTGGACTGTGTTTCTTTCTCTAGGGTGGACCATTATGGAGAGCAGAGCTTAGAACCCGGTGTGAGGAAGTGTAAGTCTGGATTTAGTTGACTAATGAACAGTCAGTTGTGTTTTTATTCATGAAAGATAACTGACAACATGAGACTATGTCATCATATTTATTATAGATATAAAAAATAGCTGTCTTTTAACCAAATGCAATGGAAACCTATGGTACAGACATAACCTGCTCTGGACCAACTTATGTTCAGAGTTGAGGTTTGAAACCGGCAAATACCACCACTCACTAACTAATTCCTTTGAACATAGCATGACTTTATATTAAATCAATGAGCAGTAGAGTGTCTGCTGAGGGAATACTTTATACAGATAAACTGGAGCAGTAACGGTTAGTACTTAGTAGCACATACTGTATGCATCTCATTACTTATTTTCTCCAATCTTTTCTTGCCTTATGCCTTTGTAGTAGTTTTTTTGTATTCTTTTAAATGCAGAGATAGGTGGCGATCAATCCTTTGGGGCTAGATGATAGCCCCTTTTCTTTGAGTGCGCACAGAGCAGTTGATAACCAGCTTCGTTGTACACTATTTCCTGTGGTTTAGAGAGTGCTAAGATGAAGAACCCTGGCTCTGTTGAACATATGTCGTAGTATATCCCTCAGATGTGTCTGATGATAAAATGCTGCTGTGTCTTTTTCTCTCATCAGATTCCTGTGAACTCACACTGGACACCAAAACAGCACACAGATACCTCAAACTGTCTGACAGCAACAGGGAGGTGACACGTGTGAGAGAGGAGCAGCGATATCCTGATCATCCAGAGAGGTTTGACTCCTGTCCTCAGCTGAGTTGCAGAGAAGCTCTGACTGGTCGCTGTTACTGGGAGGTCGAGTGGAGAGGAGGGGTTCATAAATCAGTGACTCACAGAGGAATCAGCAGGAGAGGAGAGAGTAATGACTGTTTGTTTGCAGGGAACAATCAGTCCTGGAGTCTGGGATGCTCTGATAGAGGTTACTCTTTCAGGCACAATAACAAAGAAACAGGCCTGTCTCTCTCCTCCTCCTCCTCCTCCTCCTTTTGTTTCTTTTCCTCCTTCTCCTCCTCCTCCTCCTCCTCCTCCTCCTCCTCCTCCTCCTCCTCCTCCTCCTCCTCCTCCTCCTCCTCCTCCTCCTCCTCCTCCTCCTCCTCCTCCTCTGGTAGAGTAGCAGTGTATCTGGATCGTCCTGCTGGCTCTCTCTCCTTCTACAGAGTCTCCTCTGACACACTGACCCACCTCCACACCTTCAGAACCACATTCACTGAACCTCTGTATGCTGGGTTTGGGTTCTGGTCATTAAACTCCTCAGTGTCTCTGTGTCCTCTGTAGGAGGAGACCACTTCCTGTCCTGTTGTAATGTCCCTGGTCTCGGGGGACATTACATGAGTGAAGCAAGAGGTATCTTCCAGTCGTGTGGTTGAAATGTTGGTAGTGACGCGGCTACACTTTGGTTGTGCCTTTACAGGAGAAGCAGCATTTAGTTATAATGCTCCGTATATCTGCAGAATCTCCCAGTAATCAAGTGTCTCACTCTTTTAATAAATGTTTTTTCTATGTATTAAAATGTGTTTTTTAAATGTTTCTTTTGCTCTTTGTCGTAAGTATTGTGATGTTTTGTAAAGCCCTTTGCATTGTCTTGTTGATGTGCTGTATCGATACACTTTCTCTTTCTGGCAGAAATGTTTCGTTCCTTTGTAAAATGGAGAAATCATGTTCTCTGGGCTGAACTCTGTGTGTACAAACTGCTGGGACATATATGCAGTTTAATAAAGCTTTCTTTAGAGCAGCATCTAATAGCTCCTAATAATATATGTAATAATTGTTATGAAGTTCAATAAAGGTTTGAAAACAAAACAATCTGTCAATGATCTCATGACTCAAGACATTTCTTTTGCACCAACTGTTTTGTTGTATTTAAGTGTATATAGTTGTAAATTGATACAAAGATCTTCCCCAACGTAGAAACTGTAAGAACTTGATTGCTCACTGAGATGCTGGAAGTTAGAGTAAATGAACTTCATGGTAAATGGATATATAAAGCTCTTTTCCAGTGTTGAGAGTCGGAGAGGTCCTGATAATTTATTCCGGTAAATTACTCTGACCTACTAATTGACCTGACCGAAGTTATTGAGTCTATGTAAGGTTGCTGCTTGGCTCAGATCCACCAACGTCAGCAAGATCTCACCTCTATAACTCCCCGAAGAACCAGGTTCAATTAACTGCTGTTTCTATTCAGACAACTCTTTTTTAATCTGTTTAAGGGATCCCGAAGGATTTTGATATCAGTAAATGGAGTGTGCTCCTACCTAAGTGTGTGTGGCAGGGTGCAATCTTACCTTTGAAGCAGGAGAGGAGGGCAAATATGTTCTTTTAGTTGTCCCAATCCAACAGGTGAGATCAGTTTATGTGCAGAAAAATAGATCCAAACTAATACAGGGTTTTTACCTTTTAACACATTATAATCATACGCAACATATCATGCTGGGGTTATATTTTTATCTAAAACCTTAATTCATTTTTCTCATCTATCCAAGATCTAAATAAAGCTATTAGGTCTAAGATTCCTGTACGTCCTAATAACGCCTTCCAGGATAGATCTAAATAAAGCTATTAGGTCTAAGATTCCCGTACGTCCTAATAACGCTTTCCAGGATAACCTTTCCGAGAGCCATTTACCCAGCCCTGAGGGCCAGAGCCTACCGGGAGAGAGTATACCAGGGGTTTCCCCCTCTCTCTCGCGCTCTCTCAAAAAACCAGTCTCTTTATGCTCAAAAAACCGGATCGAAACCCCAAAAAACACCTCCTCTATCCCCAACCAACAACTTCTATTGGCTATGGCATAAGACACACCTTCCCATGTTTGTGTAAAAAAAAACTAAAACATGACTAGACATTTTCTATGGCTATGACATAACCTCCTTTTTGAGGCCCCAATGTGTTTCTCCTTAAGTCAGGAGCCCCCCTCCCTGTGCACCCCTGTGAGAGGAGAGGGAAAAAACTGCCTACTCTCTTATCAGAGAGTAAGACATACATCATTATAGGTCTTACACTCAACTTAACAAACCACTGGTGTTTTGTTTATGCTGTAAATATAGAAAAACCTAAAATATGAAGTATTTTCATTATGGGTTATACAAGAATATAATTGATCATATATGATTTATAATTAACTTTCGTTTTAAGTATTCACTTCATACTATGAATCTCTCAACACTTGGCACGTCACTTGTTGTCGTCTGTTTCTACCGTCTCTCCTGGCCTGTGACTAAGACCTTGTAGTGGCTGGCGTGGACCCACGTGGCTCTCTCGGTGACCTTGACCGCTGTCTGGGTGACGAGGAGCACCTGGTAGGGCCCTTGCCAACGGTTGGATTTTCAGCTCTTTCTCCGGAAGTCCTTGACCAACACGAAGTCGCCGGGTTGGAGATGGTGAAGTGGACCAATAGCAGGGGTAGGTAGGGTTGCTGCTACCTGGCGTCTGATATCTGACCATGCAGTTATCAGGTAGTCGTCATCCTTTTCTGGGAAATCCACTGCGATCTGAGTGGCTCAGCGGGTAGAGATGCAGCCTGTCCCACAGAGCTGGAAGAATCATCATCCTCCACAGAGGTACAGGTGACTCAGCCGCTGATCCATGCTGCACAGGTTTCCTGGGTCCAGGACTTGGCTTCACTTGAGGCACTGTGACTGAAGTTTCCCCGCTAGGCAGGTTCAAATCCTCTTGGTAGATTGCTGAGGTATTAATCTCAACAATATAGCTAAAATCAAGTATAAATCATTTCTCTGATTCATAAAAAGTTGTTTCAGTAAAATAAAAACTTCCCCAAGGGTTTTCTCAAGAGGGTCGTGTATTCCATATTGCTCTGGAATTTGTATATACAGCAAGGTGATTGTTTCTCCTCTTACTCAGTTGGCCTCTAATGGCAGAAAGCACTGGGCCATAATTTACTCTTATCAGTTTAACGACCTGACAGCCCTACACCTTCATGCTGTGTGAGAACCAGCAAAAAAGAAGGAGAGATGTGCTAAAAAAAAATCCAATTTAAATGAATACTCTTTTAGGGTGTAAGCGTATATCAATTAAAAATAACTGAAAAGAAAACTAATAGTGTAAAATAAAATAAAACAATGAGAAAAATAATATAAAGGTTATTTTCCATTTCCTCTTTGATACTGAGGTATTCTTCATTCAAGCTCTAATGATCCATATGCTAATAGACAGAGTTTCGTCTTGCCATCTTTCTGCATAATTCACTATAGATTCTAACAGTTCTACTGCTAAATCCTTTGCATTGGAGCTATTGCTTGTTACTCAGATTTCAATTCCCTCTTTTGCTCTATAAAATATCCCTTGGTACAGAATTTACCAAGACAAATTCTAACTTATTGCGGGAAGATCCCACAAAAAGCTATCCTCTCCTGTGGAAGAAAACACATTAACTGCCACGTGTGTGTGCAAAACATGTCATGTGATGTGAGACTGATAGCATCAACAGTGGATGGGTAGGCCGCAGTCATATTCCTATCTGGATTCTAAACTCAGTTGGCTCGGGTGAACCGGTCCTCTCCTCTGGAGTGAAACTAAGTTCCCAGAGATTGACTTCACTGTATCCAAACCTTCTGATTTAGTTTTAAGCTAACCCTTCTCTGGACTTTGCCCCTTTCTGGTCACCCATGCACCATTTCTGAATTTAAACGGAAAAGGTGTGATAGTTAGATATGACCTGACCTTTGCCCTAGGTAGCTTTTCCATACTTATAGGAATATATTCAGCCTTGTCAAATTGATTTGAATGTCCCAATTTGTTTTACAGTTTTGTTACGTTCCCTTCTAAATCTAGGGGGTACAAAGGGAAGTAACAACACACAAGGACGACCAAGCACGACAAAAAGGAGAGAAAACCGATCTCTGTGTAACGAACAAGTCGTTTAATGAACACAACAGGAACACGGGCTCACCAGCCAACTTGCACAGAATAATACAGCATCAATATATATCACGGAGCTCCCCTCCTATCAATCGGCAAGACACAGGTCTGCACACATGCAGCCAGAGGAGGAAAAAAGGAGAGCCCACTGCAGTCTTCCTCCGGTCCTATATGGAGGCCCTGATTTGGAATTAGGAGCACCTGGGGAGAGGCTGCACCTGGGGAGTCAGAGGGAGAGAGAGAGAAACACACACACGACCACACAAACACTACGGCACGTAACACTTCCCCCCATAAAACCAAACAAGTGTTTGGTCACAGTTACCAACAACACTCATTACATAGTTCACAAGCATACTATTGAATGCTTGGAAGCTGCCACCTGTTGCTTCCAAGCCACACACTCCGCCACCAAATGACCAGGGTCAAGACAATAGAAACACAATCTCTTAGTGTCGGGACCTGGGAGAGAAACAGACTGAGCACGTGTGACACGTCTGTTAGAGCCCTACAGTGAGGATAATTGCCCTGAGGATACACTTTACCCCCGGCTATATCATTACCCATTATGACATCCACACCGTCGACAGGAAATTTGGGGAGCATAGCAACTTGAAAGAAACCAGTAGCCAGTTCAGACTGGACATGGACATTGTGAAGATGTGCGGGCACAGAACCCATTTCAATACCTCTCACCACCATATCCGCATCACAGGCAGACTCAGCACTCAGGGGCAGGGCACCGGCAAGGATGAATGACTGTGAGCCACCACTGTCTCGCAACACCGTGACCTGCCGCTGGTCCTCCACCTTTCCTGACAGAGAGACAAAGGCAGTAGAGATGAACGGTTTCAAGCACTCATCAGGCCCTTTGTTAAGAGTGGCCCGTCCACTAGGACACACTGTTGTAACCAAACCCACCCCTTCTGGGCGCCTGCCATCCACTGTCTGCTTTCTCTTCCAAGCTGCACAGTCGGCTATCACATGACCTGGGTCAAGACAAAAATGACAAGCTCTGTTTATCCTGGGACCTAACAATGGACCACTGGCACAGGGAACGTAATTGTCAGGAGCTCTACGATAAGCGTCCCGCTGAGGAGGATCACGCTGAAAAAAAAACGCTCTTGTGTATCAGCGCAAACTCGTCTGCCATAATGGCAGCCTGCTGAAAGGTAGTCACTTTCTGCTCATTCAGGTAGACTACCGTACGCTCCGGTACACAGTGTTTAAACTCCTCTAACATCATCAGCTCACACACTGAAGCAATGTCATCCGCTTTACACGCTCTACACCACCTGTCAAAGAGGGCTTTCTTCTCCCTCGCGAAGTCCACGTACGTTTGGCCAGAAGTTTTCTTCAGGCCGCGAAAACGCTGCCTGTAGGCCTCAGGCACCAGCTCATATGCCCTGAGAACAGCACCTTTCACCTTCTCATACACCAAACTGTCCTCGACAGAAAGAGAAGAGCAAGCCGCTTGAGCCTTGCCGACTAGCTTGCACTGTAACAGAATAGCCCACACGTCTTCTGGCCAGTGCAGAGCAGCAGCAATGCACTCAAATGCACCAAAATAGACATCCACCTCTGATTCACGAAACACAGGGACCAAAGAAATATGCCTGCTCACGTCAAAGGAGGCAGCAGGACCAGAAGGTGTAACTGCTGAATCACCCACCACAGCTGCTTGGAGCTCTAGCTGACGCATCCGGACAGCTGTGTCTGCCTCCAGCTCCTGCTTCCTGATCTCCAGCTCCAGCTCCTGCTTCCTGATCTCCAGCTCCTGCTCCTGCTTCCTGATCTCCAGCTCCAGCTCCTGCTTCCTGATCTCCAGCTCTTGCTCCTGCTTCCTGATCTCCAGCTCCCTCCTGAGCTGAAAATCCCTATCTCGCTCCTCCCTCTCACACTGGAGACGAGCCATACGCACTTTTACCCTAGCATCTAATTTATACTCCGTAGGTGAGGATCCTGCCGAGAACGAGCCAAACTGAGGTGTGGTGAAAAGTTGTGCCTGTTCCGTAGCACTCTGAACACCAGGAGTAACACCAATGCGGCCTCCCACCATGAGATACTGCTGCTACAGCCCCGGCCACCGCGCCAGGAGATTCCACTAAAGTAGGCCGACTCAAAACCCCCTGTTCAACTAGTCCAGTTATCAAAGTAGCCTTGAGTTCACTTTTAACAAGAGCAGAGGAGACAGAAACATGATAATGGTCAGCAACTAACCGCAAATCAACCTTCCTACAGCAGTCTAGCTGACCCACAGTAGGACTGGCCACAAACTGCTCCAAAACAAAAGCCATCCTTAGCAACGGCTACTTACAAATATATATATATTTTTAATTATTATTATTATTATTATTATTATTTATTTATTTACAAACTTCCCCAGATCCTGCCTACCAAACTTACCTAACTATCTTCTGGAGCGTGCCGGGCTCGAGGCGACTTTAAAGGCAAACATCAGTGGCCGAAACCCTGAATCGCCTGCCCCCACCAGGGAATAAATCCCCACCCAGGATTACCCCGAGAATAAAAAAGGCAAAATAAAAAATGGGTGCCTGAAGGAAGGACTGATTCAGCCCAGCTAGACACTCTGTCTAACCTGAGGGAGTCAATGCTACCAGACTAAACCACAAACAAATACTCACTCTTTTTCTGAAAGATTGGACGAGCCCCCATGTTACGTTCCCTTCTAAATCTAGGGGGTACAAAGGGAAGTAACAACACACAAGGACGACCAAGCACGACAAAAAGGAGAGAAAACCGATCTCTGAGTAACGAACAAGTGGTTTAATGATCATACAGGAACACGGGCTCACCAGCCAACTTGCACAGAATAATACAGCATCAATATATATCACGGAGCTCCCCTCCTATCAATCGGCAAGACACAGGTCTGCACACATGCAGCCAGAGGAGGAAAAAAGGAGAGCCCACTGCAGTCTTCCTCCGGTCCTATATGGAGGCCCTGATTTGGAATTAGGAGCACCTGGGGAGAGGCTGCACCGGGGACAATCAGGTTGCACCTGGGGATTCAGAGGGAGAGAGAGAAAAACACACACACGACCACACAAACACTACGGCACGTAACAGTTTTTATACTCCACTCTTTGGCTGCTCTAACGCCTGATACTTCTATGGTAAAGACCAGATAGGTGTGATTCCCTTTATCCTGCAAGGGTGACAAAACGTTCTCATTTTTAAAGTGAGTGACATTATCCATTCCTATTTTCTCAGTTTTAGGAAAAATACTTATATGTTCCGCCATTTTAGCAGACACTGTGTTCCAGTTGCTCTGGTCAGAGGATAAACGTGTTTATAACTCCCTCCATTATCAAAGGTCACAAGGAAATACTTATTCCCACTGGGAGTGCAGGTCAGAAAAGGACCTGCTATGTCAGCACTAAAAATGGTTAGTGGTTCTTCCTCTATTATTTTAAGATGCTCAGGATGAACTTTCTTAAACCCATCCACCTCTACACATTGAAGACATGTTGACCATGTGTGTTGTAGGTGCAATCGCAGTTTTGGTAAGAGGATTTTATTGTGGAGACAATATTTTCTCATCTGAAATAGGCCCACATGGCCTAAACTGCTGTGTAATTCACGCACAACCTAAGGAGCTTCTTCAGGTGGTACGTGAATGCTTCCACCCTTTTTCCATATTCTAGGGAATATGGCATTCCGGTGGTTAACTCGTCCCGTGCTTTAAGCAAGGTAAAACTTCTCTATTACCCTGATAGTTAAATTATATCTTATCTGTATGGCTACGGACATGATTCCATTCTACATGCCTGCTTTTAACTCTGCAATAAGACCCTCAATAGATGGGCATGTGTCAGCGTTTCACCTTTCACATTTTTGAACTGCCTTTGTTCCCAATTATTAAGCTCTTCTTTACCCGCTTTTTAACAATAATCACTATCAGTAATAATACGGATGTGTGCTATTTTTCCTTTTTTAGCAAAAGGAAGTCCCTCAACAAATGGCCTTTTCCTCAGCAGGCTGTACCTGGTATTGCACCCTTTTGCTTGCAAAGTACTTCACCTGAATTAGTTTTCTTTATAAAGGCCCAAGTGGCTGCTTGGTCACCTTTTCGCAAACTCCCCTCTGTAAACAGTGTTATCTGTGGAGTAGCGGTTTTCTGTAAGGGTTTCAATGTTTCCCTTTGTGGCTTACTTCCTGAGGTCCTCTGCACCCCACATCTGGATCAGACATTATCATCTTCCATTTTCTCCATCTACTCATCATTGTTTCTGCTCCCTGAACAGTTTGTTTAGTAGCTTCAGATATTGAAAAATAAAGAGTGTATTTGCACATTTTGGTACCTTGAGACATTTCCCTCAGGGCTGGATAAAATCTGAATGCAAGTGCAAGATGCTTCTCTTCAGGTGATAATTTTCCCTCTGTTCCTGATCAAGTCATGGACATGAATAACACAGATTTTCTATCACCCTGGTTCCTTATCTCCACACCTCATCCTAAATCATTCGTGGCTAGATGAACTTCTCAAGCTTTCTCCATATCTCACATTGTTAGTTTCTGAGAATGGGTCTCAACATACTCTTTTGGTTTTTGATATTGTTCTGGTGTTAAGATAATTTTTTGAATCTCCCTCTTTTCTTAACAACTGGAGCTATGTCTATTTTAGATCTGACTTGGTTAACAGTTGATTTATTCATTGGAGAGAGGAACTCTTCCCCATGTGCTGGGTGGGGGATGGGTAGCCTGCTTTGGGAGAGTTCCTTAAAATCTCCAGATCTTCCTCTGTGCTGAGGCCATAAAACTGTTAATGGGTCGCTCCGTGGCCTGCTCAGATTTTCTTCCCCTCCAGAGGTCACGCCTGTCTCTGACCCCGTGTGCTGCGTGTTTCTGCAGCACCTTAGGAGCAGAGAAAGGAGGAGATTTATTTTCCAAAAGTGTAAAATAGCACCACATTTTAACTCTCATTGACTTGTCTTTAAAGCGTTCTTTAAGGCTTGAATTGAGTTTTCTGTTGTGTAACGGAAAATCCCATTCCCAAAAAGGGGTCAAGAGCAAATAGTTTAGTTGATTTTGGTAAAGTATTTGAGCTTTAGCTTCGCAAAAAACTTCCTCATATTAGTTTTGAAGATATTTTTGGGGCTTGATTATCTGCTGATAGTTCCCACATAGGTTTTTTCTTAAAAGTACATTCAAAACAACCGGTATTTGTGGGTCATCTGATCACCACATTGCCTTCTGACAGTTTAATAGTCCTTATCATATTATCACTCTGTGCTTGCATGCTAGGACCTATTCTCTTTGCCAGAGCTACTGCTATTTCTCCTGCATGTTTTAGCTTCCTATTAGCAGGGTTCACAAACATGGTTTGTTGATCCAGTTTAAGATTTTCAATATTTGCCATTATTATTTTCCAACATTCCTTTTTCCTGAATATCATGTCTAACAATGTGTTTTCTTCTAGTAGTAGATGAGATACTCATTAATGGCATTTGTGAGCTTTTATCCCTGTAGGGTGGAGGCAGGGTCTCAGACATTATACCACCTGCTTGTTGCTCTCTGTCCAAACGGTAGTCTGACAGGAAAGTATTTGGTCGCGGTACGCCCGTGGGTCTGGGCTAAGCTGACCAGGGCGGGCAGAAGCTCCGGATTTTGCTTCTGTGTATCCCTCCCTGTGTGGTTGGCTCCGAGTCATTAAAAACTGCGTTCTAACCTCATTTATTTATTTATTTTTTTTACATTTTTTATTTTATTTAAGGGTTTAAGTTCACTCTTTTATACACATGCAAGTTCCTAGGCTATTACTCACACCGGAGGATCAGTTCCGACTATACCGTCACTTGGTTCTAGGTTACTCTTTCTGGATTCAGTTAGTACATGTGGATACCTCAGTTAAGAGTGTTATGTACCGAGCTTCGAGCTGTTTCAACAGCATAGGTACTTTTAGACCTATGTTTATCTTTATTAAATCTCCTATTAACTCTTCCCCACGTTATGTTTTTAACGTAAAAGTTCTAACCGCAGCTCTTTGTCAAGTCCTACCTATAAGTTTCAAAGCAATTGAACAGGTACTGAGCAGTGCTCCTACGGCTGACTTCACTATAGCCACCTAAACCTGTGTTAAAAGGACCACAGGGGCTTCTCAATTTGGCTAGGGGAAGAAGAACCTACTTTAGCTTCTTTAACAGACAGCAATATCCGATATAATATAACCCTCAGTCCGGTGCAATAGTATCAACTTAAATTACTACACTTTAAGGTTTAAATATATATTCTAGGATTTGGGGTAGGTATTTTAACAAGACTTTCAGCCTGTATTTCGCTGATTTGTACTCATCGACTTTTTTCACTAGGTCGTTTTGGTTCTTGTATTTTGACTCTGTAAAAGTATTACTTTTCACAGAGCCCCACGTTGGGCGCCATGTTTAGAGTTTTGAGAGGTCCTGATAATTTATTCCGGTAAATTACTCTGACCTACTAATTGACCTGACCGAAGTTATTGAGTCTATGTAAGTTTACTGCTTGGCTCAGATCCACCAACGTCAGCAAGATCTCACCTCTATAACTCCCCGAAGAACTAGGTTCAATTAACTGCTGTTTCAATTCAGACAACTCTTTTTTAATCTGTTTAAGGGATCCCGAAGGATTTTGATATCAGTAAATGGAGTGTGCTCCTACCTAAGTGTGTGTGGCAGGGTGTAGTCTTACCTTTGAAGCAGGAGAGGAGAGCACAGATTTTCTTTTAGTTGTCCCAATCCAACAGGTGAGATCAGTTTATTTGAAGATAAATAGGTCCAAACTAATACAGGGTTTTTACCTTTTAACACATTATAATCATACGCAACATATCATGCTGGGGTTATATTTTTATCTAAAACCTTAATTCATTTTTCTCATCTATCCAAGATCTAAATAAAGCTATTAGGTCTAAGATTCCTGTACGTCCTAATAACGCCTTCCAGGATAGATCTAAATAAAGCCATTAGTTATAAAATTCCTATACGTCCTAATAACGCCTTCCAGGTTAGATCTAAATAAAGCTATTAGGTCTAAGATTCCCGTACGTCCTAATAACGCCTTCCAGGATAACCTTACCGAGAGCCATTTACCCAGCCCTGAAGGACAGAGCCTACCGGGAGAGAGTATACCAGGGGTTTCCCCCTCTCTCTCTCGCGCTCTCTCAAAAAACCAGTCTCTTTATGCTCAAAAAACCGGATCGAAACCCCAAAAAACACCTCCTCTATCCCCAACCAACAACTTCTATTGGCTAGGGCCTAAGACACACCTTCCCATGTTTGTGTAAAAAGGACATGACCCCTGTAGGACTTGAAAAATATTATTCTCAGCTATGACATAACCACCTTTTTGAGGCCTGTTATGGAAATCCAAAAACCCCAATACTGTAGAGTACAAGTCAAAGTGATTAAAACAAATAAATGGTGAAAACAGACAGAGTTGTCTTTCTGGTGATGTTTATTCGAGGCCTCAAACAAACATCAGATACAATAAAATATAGACACAGGTCTCACAGAGTATAGGATAGTCTGCGCGAGTGTGCGCAGTTCAATATAATAGCAAAGCAATATAAAGGGAGAGTAAAAAGGTGGGGAGGAGAAGAAATCTTCACACGGTCACATTGTTATTAGACACCTGGCCTTGAGCTGTAGAAGTTCTCGTGTGACTTTGTGTGAGTCTCAACTCAGTAGCCAAAACAGCTCTGTGGCCTTGAAGTAGAGTAGATAGAGGAAAACAGAACAGTAACCAAATGAGAAGCATTTGGTTACTTTGAACATATCAGGATATAATAACATTTCCACTACATTCCCCCCTTTTGATCATACTTGATCAATAAAAACAAATGACAGGATAGACTGATATAACACATCAATGAATACACTCCATCACTGGTTTAAGTAAACACATCACAAATATATCATAGAAAACTGGCTGTTTGTGTGGAGGACAGACTCCAATATAATGTAAGCATAAGAGGAGAGTACACTCGATTCACATGATTATATTGATTATATTGTAGTGTCGGAATCAGACTCTTCTGATAAGAGCTGGTCTATCTCACTGTGGCGCAAAGGATTGTCTTGTAATGGAATAGCAGTACACTGAACGAAAGCTGAGGATACCATGCTGGAAACGCACTTCTTCAGTATTGGGATAATCAAACAGACATATAATATGACACAGGTCAAGAGCAAATTGGTGCTGCATGAGCATGTTCCTAGAGGCTATTATGAATGGGGCATGACCTGGAAGCCTTGCGTCGTTTCGTAAGTGAGGTTCTCTAGCCGAACGTGTAAGGTATCTATGTTATGGGCATTGTTTACTGTACCCCACCATGGAAACAAGCCACCAAAGAATTTAGCTCCAGTGGACGTCAGCTCTCTTTTTACCTTGTGGTGTTCGTGGTGTTGGAACTCTGGGTAATGATGTGTTGTGTACATTAAGGACGTGAGGACCGTGACTGCTGGATTCAAATCCACTAGAGTGCATGTACCTATCCAGAGGGGAGCCAGAACTTGATAGAGCAGGGAATGCTACGTTAGAAAGGATTCTTCCAGGGACACTGAATATGCAATACGAGATATTGTAAACACTGTAACTGCACTGTGCTATCTTTCCCATCCCTTAGAGTAATGTTACCAATCCCTGTCTTGACCAGCCCCTCTGCCCATGTGGTTCGCCCTGCTCTCCCCATGTACCTCTTAGATACCTCGATTTCGGCTGACATGCTGTGTGCTGACCATGGATACATAAAATATAGGACTAGTCCTAACACAACTATCATGGCAAGTATGCAGAGGAACCATTTTATGATTGTCCAGGCTCTCCAGTAGTATCAACATTGCTCACGGTTGCGTTGTCGCCTTTCCAGGCGAGCCGTCGTCACGAGGTGGGGAATGCTCCATGGGGTGTGTGTGTGTATTCCCTCGGTCGATGTTGTGACACGGACAGTCAGACTCCGCACACCAGTAACACAAACGAGGAACCAGAGGGCATATGGAACCGCTCAGCTGGCACTCGCTCGTGATACCTTGTGTGTAGTGTGTTTTGGTGTATGTAGTGCAAGTGTGGTGCAAGTTGGTGATTAGGACACATCACTTGTTGTCATCCACTTTTGTTGGTGACTAGGACACGTCACTTGTTGTCTTCTGCTTCTACCGTTTCTCCTTTCCTGTGACTACGACCTTGCAGTGGCTGGCGTGGACCCACGTAGCTCTCTCTCGGCGACCTTGACCGCTGTCTGGTTGACCAGAAGCAGGTAGGGGCCAACGATTGGATTTCCAGCTCTTTCTCCGGAAATCCTTGACCAGCACGAAGTCGCCGGGTTGGAGATGGTTAAGAGGACCAATGGCAGTCGCTAAAGTGGATGACAGGTTAACATACAACATAGCAACATAGCATCCTCACACAAAGTTGTGGAGGGAAGAGGACATCCTGGAGCCTTGAGTCCAATCTGTGGAGGAGCCCCAAAAAGGATTTCAAATGGCTGAGTTGGCTCCATGTTCGTTCCCACATCCTCATGTACATCAGCTCAATGGGCAGAGCTTGTGTCCATGACAGACCTGTGTCTGCACAGCATTTTGATAGTTTGTTTTTGATTGTGCCGTTCTCTCTTTAGCAAAATGTGAGCCGTTGTTCTAATTTAAGATGTTCTCTGATGGGCTAAGCTCAATGAAATCCAGCATTAGGTGCTCAAATGAATTTTGCTTAATGCAAATTACCCCCCTTCACCCCCCTTCAGAACCACTCCTGATTTATAGCCTCTAACATCTGATTTATAGCCTCTAACATCCCCCCTTTTTACACATTGTCCAAACCATGTGTCAAAAACAGCCCCAACAGCCTTCCACCGAGCCTTCTCAACTGGTGTAGCTAGCTGCTGAAGTGAAGACATGTTGTTAGTGAAGGAGGAGACAGGGATTCTAACAAATGAGTGTAAGGTGCGTGAGGTGCGAGAGGAATCAGACTCTTCCTTTGCGGCTGAGTCAGCAGGTAAATTAGCAGACCCAATTTCTTAGGGGAACTGGGTCTGTACTGCTTGCAGAAATTGTCTACACTTCCAAATAGCCACAAAATCGTGCACTACCCCAAAAGCATAGCGTGAGTCAGTGTAAATAGTCACGGTTTTGCCTTCTGCAAACGTGCAGGCTTCAGTTAGTGCGATGAGCTCTGCTGCTTGTGCTGAGACATGGGATTGGTCCGGAACGGAGTACAGCAGAATCTGAAACAACAGAAAAACCCCACCCCATTAGTGCCCCCTTGGTCGCGAGAGGCAGACCCATCAACATACAAAATGAGGTCAGCCTTGGTCAGAGGAACGTCTTTTAAGTCCGGTCTAGGTGTGCACACAGTCATGTTCGTCACCGTCTTCAGGCAAAGGTCAATAAGAGGGTTCTTACACCTTTTCCAAAGTCAAATTCAAGCACTTTCAAGCTTTTTCAAGGTGCACTTTTCAAGCTTTTCAAGCATCTTACAGCTGTTGTAAATTACATATGTATATGCACATACTCAAATGATTATGTCCCTACCTCACATTAACTCAGATGTTCTTTATGCTATAAACTACCAAATGTGTGTTTCGTGAAACAACCAAATGTGTGTTTTGTGATAGCATTCTACACGAGGATGAAAAATTAAAGAAAAGAAAACTAAGTTTAATATTAATATCAAAATGAGTGATCTGTACGTCTAAAAACCGAATTCAGGCGACCTTTCACCTCCACTTAATTAAATGCACTGGTTGCAAGATAAAAAAAATGTGAGTTAATTGATTTAGATAAACAGTTTAAGTTGCAACATTAATTTATAAGTTGTGTTGATATAATAATGTTGGTAATTACATCGTGTCATTTGAACTCTGATTTCTGCATTAATTGACTTCAAACTAAATTCAAGTTGAGGTATTGTAATTCAATTGACTTGATAACTTAATTGTTCTACACCTTGAGTTAAGGATTTCAAGTCCACTCCCACTTAAGATGGCTGGACAAGTTCCCACAGTTAAGACAAATAGAAATATACAAAGGACATTTTAAGGTGAGCGTCATCTTTTGTCATTCAAATACAACTCGAAATTCAAACTCTCCTGATTGAAACATCATGCGTTGAAATAAACAACTGCAGTTCAAAAATAAAAAGTGAATTTCCTAATATTTTTGTTGTGGAATCAATTAATTTCTTTCTTTACACAAAAACATGAAAAAGCTAAGAGAAAAACCCTATTGAATACAATATTATTTGGAGCAACTTAATTTACAAATGGCTGTCAACTTAAAAACATCTGTCCATGTTCAACATGTGGTAATTAAGTACATACAACTTAACATTACATTTAAATCATACGGTAAAACAAGTTGGAACGTTTGGAGTAATCAACTTAAAAACTTGTGTTTATGCTACCAATGATTAAGTAAGTGGTAATTGAAAACACCTCTGATTGTAGAGGAAACGCCTTTTCCCCTAACTCAAATAATTGTGTTGCTTTAACAACATTTCATTAGAAGTTGTCTTAACTCAATAACCATCGATGCAACCTATTGCCTTGATTCTCTTTGTTAAGCCAAGCATTTGTTTTTAGAGTGTTCGTAGACTGGGCCTCCCATATAACCTGGCTGAGCCGATATAAAAACAATCAGCCAAATAACTTTTCAAAACATCATTGATTACTATTTTTTGAGGTACTTTTAGGTTGGCAGTGAACATAAGTCAGAGGTACATGGTGTACTTTTCCTTCACTACATGTCATGTATGTAATCCCTTTAGTTACTTCACAGATCTGGATGAATGATGTGAAATATAATCAAGTGATATAATTAGACTTTAGTTCCACCTGGAGTAAATCCACCAGCTACCCTGCAGTATACAAAGTCATTCAGACTAGCTGCACCTTCACCAGCTTTGAGAACACTTTCATGATCAATCATTATAAAACACATCATATATATTATTCTGAAATGGACCAATCTGCACAACGACTACTTTCACTGTCGCTACTTTAACTATATTTTGATGAGAATACTTTTCTACTTTTACTTGAGGAACATTTTGAATGCAGGACTTTTACTGTACCACTCTGGTACTTCTACTTTTACTCAAGTACAAGATCTGAGTACCTATAATTTCACTAAAAGATCTGAGTACTTATAATTTCACTAAAAGATCTGAGTACTTATTCCACCTCTCCTGAAATGACCTGACCCAAAAATGTAACTGTTCTTTGTACATATTGGAGTTTAGACAAACTAGCCTTCTGGCCTTCGGCTGCGAGGTATTTTAACAAGGAAATGGTATCAGCTCCACACTGTTCTGCTGTGGGTGCGCAAATCATGAGGTCATCAAACAGGCCTTGTATGAGAGCGGTGCCTTTAGAAACTTGGAGAGAGACCAACCTTGTATACAATGCCTGGTTGTACACAGTAGCCTTGACACAAACGTGTGAATGTGTAAGGTTTACCCTTATATTCAAATGTGAACAAAATTGACTGTCTTTGTGTACAGGAACACTGAAAAATGCATTTCAGAGATCTTATTACAGTAAAAAAAATGCTGCAGAGGCTGGAACTTGGGAAAGAATCAGATAAGGATTTGGGACGAGCGTGCATGCACAGCTGCATTTACAGCTGTAAATCCTGGACAAATCTCCACTCGTCAGGAGGTTTGTCTCTGATCTTTTTGACAGGAAACACTGGAGTGCGTACCGGAATCGTTACACGGAATAATGACCCCTTGAGAGGTAACACTGACCGAATGCCATCAACAACTTCACGTTTCAATGGGTACGGGGGTTGATTTGAACGGAACGTGGACATTAAACATACGTCATATCTGTGAGCTGCCCAGAGTGAGTATGGCCCATCTGAAAGCGCGGCAGGAAGCTCAGAGATATGAGAATTACCCCATCATCCTCAACCAACAGCAATGTGCGTAGAACGGCTACGTTTGTGCACATTTTCATCTTATACATGTCACCTGACATATAGTACATAACATATTCTGTGTGTGTAGATGTCCAATCAGTGACTGACTCCAAATCTTTAACGATTGGACCCAAATCCCTCTATCTCTCAGTGGGGCCCCCTGGCTAGTGAAATGTGTGGACCGCCCCTGGGATTTGACACAGTTTGTGTTTGGAACCAGCTGCGCAGCAAACTCCTCCAAGCATAGTTTTAAGCATGAGCTCCTCATTCACACCTGAAAAACTCTCATCATTTACACGGATCATCAACAATGTTAGTACAAGTAAAAAGAAGCTTCCATGAACACCGCAGGTGGAAAAACACGTTGATCAGTCCAACGCAACAACGCCTGAGAATCAGGATATGTCAGCAGCCATTTAATACACATTCACACAGTTCTTTATCATCAAAAGTTTTTGAACCATCGTAGGAGATGGCTGCCGGACTTTAAAACCCTCATTTGTGGAATAAATGAGGCCTAAGCCGAACCGGAGTTTCAGATCTCTGCCCAGTAAATTTATTAGGCAGACGGAGGATAAAAGAAACTGTTTTTTTACTGATGTGGGAAATGGATGACTATCATCACCGTTATCTCTACTGTGAAGTGATACAAAAACTTCTCCTTTACAGTTACCCCAGCCGCTCCCATTGAGTGCATTAGTTAATGAGTGCATACATCTACCACTACATTTGCAATCAGGCAAATCTGCCCTTTTTACTATAGAATGTGTAACCCCAGAATCAACCAAAAAAATATAACATCAACACCCATGATAGCTAAAGTTAGTGTGGGATATTTCTCAAATGCTGTTTCACTGTCATATTTCAAATATGTACCCTCTTTTACCCATAGACATGTCTTCTACATTTTTCCAATTACTCAATAATCATGATGTGTGTGTGTGTGCATTACTTCCCTGGTTCTGCTGGCTGAATTTCCGTCTCGCTCGATCGGGTCCCCTCCTCCCCATCTGGTGTAGGTCAGTCTGATTGTGAATGACGTCCTTGCTGTCCCCCTCTCTGCCTCCACTCGCCAGTGTTCTGTGAGCAGTCCCATAATCCAATGTTCAACACTGCCACACTTGAAACATCTTTCTCAAATGAAGGTCTTGCTTCTCGTCTTCTGCCTCGGAAAACCTCTTCTGCCTCTCCCTCGGTATTGTGACCGGCCAGCATTCTGCGTAGCTTGCGCTGTGTCTGTGAGTCCGTTGAGAAAGGCCTCACTGAGGTGTGTTGCCAAAACACCTACTTGGGCTTGGGTTTGTTTATCCCGCTGTTGTCCCCATCCACTTGGGGCTGATGGGGGTGGACGAGTTTACGGGGAGTCTGTTGACTGCATGGCTGGGACTTGTAGTGGCGGTGGAGGTGGTTGAGGTGGCCCAGCCGGATTGCCAGGGTTGTACCCCGGGGGAGGGAAAGGATACCCAGTCGAGGAGAGGTCATTCAGGCCTGCAATGGAAGAACACAGAGATGTCTGGGGTTTACATGGTTTTGGAAATAATTTATTTTCCTTCTTTTCTTCACATTCATCTTCAACCTTAATATTTTCTTTAATGCCCAATGCCAACTGCCTTCTTTCACGGCATTCTGCTTAATCCTCCCAGTATTTATTATAAACACTTTCTGTGAGTGTCCAGTTTTCTATATAAGTCTTTTACTTTAACTTTATTTGTATTTCTACTTCTTCTTGAAGAATACATTTATTCTTTAGTTTCTTGATTTTTAATTTACTCAAAAACCTCCCTTTGGAAATCCGAACATTTCCGTCCATATATTTAATTTAGACAGACTGTTTTCACCATATTTTACTCTCATGACGTCTACAATCGGGCCCTCAGGAGGGTGTACAAGCCCCCTACTTTGCCTTGTTCCCATGACAAAATGACAAAATCTGTGATATTTGTTCCCCAGTACAAACCACGCAAAAACTAATCGTAAACCCACGATCTAGGACGGGATAAAACCCTCTTCGAGCAGCCCCTTTCATAAACGTCATGGAGTTTTAATTACGTTTTAACTTTAAACAATTTAGACATTGTACATCTCACCCAGTATTTGGAAAGCCTTTTTAAGTCCGTTTGATCTCGTGAAGTCAATCGGTTCAACCCCCGGCGCTGGTCCTCTCGTCCCATACGGTTTCTGTCGGGGTAGAGGAAGATCCGAGGATCCTGGAGCCGGCCACCACCAGCGTCCGGAGGTGTTCCCAATCGAACTTGCAGAGACCCTGCTCGCAGCGCCAATTGTTAATACAATCCAAAAGCCCCAATACTGTAGAGTACAAGTCAAAGTGATTAAAACAAATAAATGGTGAAAACAGACAGAGTTGTCTTTCTGGTGATGTTTATTCGAGGCCTCAAACAAACATCAGATACAATAAAATATAGACACAGGTCTCACAGAGTATAGGATAGTCTGCGCGAGTGTGCGCAGTTCAATATAATAGCAAAGCAATATAAAGGGAGAGTAAAAAGGTGGGGAGGAGAAGAAATCTTCACACGGTCACATTGTTATTAGACACCTGGCCTTGAGCTGTAGAAGTTCTCGTGTGACTTTGTGTGAGTCAACTCAGTAGCCAAAACAGCTCTGTGGCCTCGAAGTAGAGAAGATAGAGGAAAACAGCACAGTAACCAAATGAGAAGCATTTGGTTACTTTGAACATATCAGGATATAATAAAATGTCCACTACAGGCCTCAATGTGTTTCTTGTTTTAGGCAGGAGCCCCCCTCCATGTGATCTGCTGTGAGAAAAAAGGGGAAGAAACTGCCCTCTTCCTTATCAGTGACACCCATAAATCATAGACCTTACACAATCAACCTAAACAAACCACTTTGTTTTGTTTATGCTGTAAATATAGAAAAACCTAAAATATGAAGCATTCTCATTATGGGTTCATACAAGAATATAATTGATCATATATGATTTATAATTAACTTTCGTTTTAAGTATTCATTTCATACTATGAATCTCTCAACACCAGTCTTTGCCAACCAGCTTGACTGGATAGCAGTACATTGAGAAGGCCCATTCTCACTAGATAGTATATTCCCCTCAAAGCCGCAGATCTTAGGGAGAATGTATCAATGTGATTGGTGCCAGGCCTACACATCGAAGTAGTCTCACAACATAGTATACTCCCCTCAAAGCTGTAATGCAGGAACAAGTTAATTGAGGCCTGTCCTGAACAGCACAGAATGGCTCTTTAGGGCTGGTCCCAGGCCTACACATAGCATTCTCACTAGATACTATATTCCCTCAAAGCCACAGTGCTTGAGTGCCGGTCATTGTGTCACATTTCTGACTTCTGTTATGATGTTTGGTGAAAGTGCCTTTTTAAAACGGAGGAGAACTTTGATGAGCCTCTTAGGCTTTGTGCTCTCCTTGCAAATTCTGCCATTATTTATATTTTTAACCAAATCGAATATAGTGGAATTTCATAGATGTATAAAGTACTGTAAAAAAACTAAAGAGTGAAGAACAGGTACCTAACTTCAGTAAATGTATTTGTAAAAACGTATTTTTTTATTTGTATCATTGTCCCTGCTGACCTGTTGTGGTCGTCAACAAATGAAAAACAAAATCTGGTGAAAGGATTTTTATTTAAAAGCTGAAGCTGCTCAGAGAGATGGAGGTGATCTGTTAAACAGAGAAGAAACAACTAAAAGGCTCTCATGGACAGAGTTCAAACAAATCTGCAATCAGCTGATGTTTTAGGACCCAGCGGCCTTCTGGGAAATGGAGTCCACTCAGAGCTCAGTCGTCTCCTCTGCACAGACTCAGCAGAGCCTTCTGGTAGTCTCCTTTAGTGTGCTCCTGAAACAAAGAACAATGATATAATACTTTGGGACTGAAGCCTCTGCAGACCGTTTACATGCACAGAAACCTTTATAACACACTGCAGGAAAGGGAAGTCCCAGAATAGGTCCCCTTTAAAGATGTGTTGATGTTTGATGAAAAACTTTCCCCAACATACTTTTGGACAATATCACATCCAGTCTTTGCTTTGTGTCATTAAACACAGCATGCACAGTATCTTTTGATTCAATGGTTCTTGTCTATGTTTTTTGTATTAATTACAGAACACAGAGACCCATACTGGAGGTGGTTGAACAACACACACACACACACACACACACACACACACACGCACACACGCACACACACACACACACACACACACACACGCACACACGCGCACACACACACACACACACACACACACACACACACACAATAAGAAAATACATACAAACTTAAAGCATATTGTTTTATGAATGTTTAAAGAGGACACTTGCCTTTTTATGAACTGTTACTTTTTTTCTTTTTGAAATCGTTTATCATTTTAAAAATTGCTCTATTCGGTCGTCCGATCCAATCAATCTCTAAACCTGAACTTCAGTTGTGAAGTCACCATAAACTAACTTGTGATATGGTCCATTTCTAGCTCCGCCTCTTCTTCCATCCCATTCCTCCATCCTCAACCCAAGGTGCTTTCCTATCGATTGCAGCCGAGATGTTTTTTACAAAGGTAATGTTTAGTTGAATGCCCAGGTCTATGGCTTCCAGGCCTCCATATTCCCTACTCTTAAATAACACATTACGTTTAGCAACCTCCCTTGTTGTTCCCCACACCAAATTGACACACTGATAATTATTTGGGCTGGTGGGGGGAAGATGTTTGCTAGAAAAAGGATCTTGCTGAGTATGAATGATTTTATTATGTTTATTCTTGATTTATAATTTGTATTTTTATTCCCAGTGTTTAACTTGTTCTTTGACTTCACTTAGTTTCTTCTTCCAATTGAGTTCAGCACAGTTGTCGCTACAAATAGTTATTCCAAGTATTTTAATTTCTTTTTTCACTTGAATGTTAATGTCACATTTGGCATCGTCGGTGCCGATCCAAACACCTTCAGCTGTGGTTTAATTTAGCTCCTGATGCTAATTCATACAGGTTTAGGTGGTTTGTTAGAACATCCATTTCCTGTTGGTTTTTATTATAACAGTGACATCGTCTGCAGGCGATGGCAGTTATTTTGGGCGCATAGCCAACTGGTGTTCCTGATATGAACCTGTCATTGTTTGTTATTTTAATGAATGGACTTATGGCTAGCACGTACAGAGCTGCGCTTAGAGGGCACCCCTGCTGCTTAACCCCTCTCTCAACATTGAATGCATTTGTTAACACACCGGTTACATTTACACAGACACAAGATTTAAAATACAGACACTTAATCATGTTTATGAAGGCTTCAGGAAATCCTTCATCACCGACCATAAGTAATCCCTGGATAAATAGTCGAAGGCTTTTTTTTGATCAAGTCCAATAATAAAAAGGACCTTTTTCTTCTTTTGGCTTATTTATGATTTCTCTTAAAATTGATAAGTTGTCCCATAAGGCGACCTTTTATAGCACATGTTTGCTCCTTATCTATTATTTTATCTAATATATCTGTTAATCTATTCATTATTATTTTTGCTAGTATCTTATAATCAGTATTCATTATAGTTAAATGTCTGTAATTATCTATATCAGTTTCATCTTTTATTTTATATAGTAAAGTCAAGACACCTTCATAAAATGAGACCCTCATACAACCACTGCTGAGTCCTTCATTAAACATAGAGGTCAGTAAGTTCAAAACATCATCAGATAACAGTTGATAAAACTCAGTGGGCAGGCCATCAGGAGGGGCTCTTACCGACATTCAGCTCTTTCACCGCCTGGATCACCTCATCTTTTCTAATCTCACCGAGAAGGAAATCAAATTCTTGGATGTTGTACGGAGGGATTGTTCCCAACAGAGTTTTAACACAGTCCGTTTCAATGTCTATTTTTTTGTATGCTTCAGAACATAAATCTCTTATCACTTCTCGTTTCTGTTTTTCATTATACACAATACAACCTTCTATGAACTGTTACCAGTGCTGGAATTGGGCCGGTACTCACCGGTACGCAGTACCGGCACTTCTGGTTCTGACCCATGGAGTACCGGCACTTCTTGCTCAGTACCGGCATGCTGGCGGTACTCCGGTACTCATGCACCGTGCCAGTACTCAACACTCTCCCGCCGTTCTTATTATACATCCATATATATATATACAGCCGCCCGGTACTCAGTAGATGCGTCATGAGGTGCCGAACGGACATTCTCATCGCTCTAACCGCTGGAGTTTCACAGCGGCTGTCAGCTGTTTACTCCTGTCATTCAAACAGAACGTGCTGGAGAGGGGGCGGGGCTTATCTTCTCCATGTAAATACTGTGGTGGAAACGACTATGTCAAAATTAACCTATTTGACCGTGATTTAATAGTAATACACGTTTCAAAATAATAATAATAATAATGCCGAAGTAACAACATACTGAAAACTGTTAGTAAAACCATGTTTTAATGCTTTACAATTTACATACCTAGATGCACGTGTGTTGTGTTTATGCAGTGCAACTCCCACCCAGTGGGTGGCTATGTAGAGTGATAGAACAGAGCAGGCACGCCCCCGAGAGAAGGAAAGCAAGTCACGTCACAAATTAGCATTTCTAAAATGTTAGCGTGGATTAATAAAAGTGCAAAAAGACAGCGGTTGTCGCCGGAAGAAACTTCAAATACAGAGAATGCTGTGCCTGTGTTGGAAATTGTGTCTGATGGGGAGCTTTCTTTGGTTGATCCTCCTGCTCCAGGTTCTAGTGCATTAGCATTAGCACTAGCTCCGCCGCCTCCTCCAGAGCCTCTAACGTTAGCTGCTGCTGGCGCAACTGCCACCACCAACACCGGGCAAAGCGATGCACCTGACTGCTGGACAACGGACCAGGTGCAATATGTTTGCAAGACCAATGCATGGCTCCTTCTTAAAGATAAGAAGCTAGGATGTCGGATATGCAGAGATGTCAAATCTTTGGGAATACACACTGGACAAGGACTGAAACTGTCAACTGAATGGGGTGAGTGTGCAGTGTCTCATTTCGGTGTTGACAAGGGCAAACAACAAGCTAGCCTGAGAAAAAAATCAAAGAACATAAAGAATCACAAGCCCATGTAAAAGCTGCTGACATCCTTACATCTGCTTCACGTGAAACTATTCAACATCAAGTGCAGTCTATGCATAAATCTGAATTAGACACCACTATCGAGTTTTTCGAACGGCATATAAAATTGGCAAACATAGCCGGCCATTCACAGACATGCCAATTGATTTGAATGTACAGAAACTGAATGGGCTGAACGTGGGCAGGGTTTTGCACTCCAATAAAACCTGTGGCGAAATCATCGACCACATAGCTCATGAGCTGAAGAAAAAAATGGCAAAAGACATTACAGAAAACCAAAGAAAACTCTGTGTTTTGGTCGATGAATCTACCACTATTAGTGGTAAAACGGTGCGTGTTGTGTGTCTACGCTCAGCATTAGCTGATGCTGAGCCCGAAACGTTTTTTTGGGAGCTGATCGAGTTGGATGGAACAACGGCTGATGACATCACAAAGGCGTTAATGGAGTGTCTTGGAAGAGATTTTAACGAGGACTTTTTAGGTCAGTGTTTCGTTTCTTTTGCATGTGATGGGGCTTCAGTCATGCTAGGGAAGAGAACAGGCGTTGCTACCCAGTTGTGTAGTAAATTCCCAAGCCTGTTTGTGTGGCACTGCTCCAATCATCGTCTAGAGCTGGCAGTTGGGGATGTGGTCAAGGAGGTCTCAGGGCTCAATCATTTCCAGATCTTTTTTTGACAAACTCTATTCCTTGTTCCATGCCTCCCCCCAAAAATCAGAGGCAGTTAGCGCAGTGTGCGCAAGCAGTCGGACAGCGTCTCCTGGTGATAGGGCGTGTTTTGTCCATCCGCTGGGTGGCTTCAAGTGAAAGGAGCGTCAGAGCAGTCTGGGAAAACTACCGAGTGCTTCATGATCACTTCACAAATGCTGCAAACGACACGAGCAGGGATTCCAGAGACAGAGCAAAGTACAAGGGCCTGGATGATGTGCTCACATCTGCAACGTTTGTCAGCAATCTGGGACTGATGTACGATGCGCTCACAGAGCTCAGCGACCTCTCTCGGCAACTCCAAAAAAGAGAGATGACACTGCCTACAGCAGATAGGCTCTTAACTCGAGAAATACGAGTTTTTGAATCCATGGTCACCATGCCTGGCCCACACATGACTACAGTTCATACAGCTCTAGCTGAGAAGTCCTTCAAGGGTGTTGCCCTGCGTGAGAATGGCAGGCTTGTACAGATTCATGCAGGTCAGTTTTTCCGCAGTATGGTAGAGAATCTGAGACACAGAATGACTTCCACAACCTCCTCTCATGTCAGCACAAGAGAAATCCCATTACATGGCCGGGAGGCCCGGGACAATCAGCTAATCCAGGACATGAAAGTTATCCATCCTGGAAGTTGGCCTGAAGAGGAGTTAGACGTACAGTATGGGGACGTAGAGGTGCTACGTTTGTGCGAAGTGCTGAAAGTGGAGAGAAGAGAGACTGTTCAGGGCTTTCGCGAATACAAGGAAACCAGGGCATCCCGTACACCTGCTGCCATGGAGCCTCTACTGAAAGCAGTCCGAACCATCGCTGTCTCCATTAGTGAGTGTGAGCGGGCATTCAGCTGCATGAACGATATCCTTACTGCAAAAAGGAATGCTCTCTCTGTCAGCCGACTGTCCAGCCTGGTTTTCATTAAATGTAATGGACCATCACTAGGACAGTTCAATCCGGAACAGTATGTGAGGTCCTGGCTGGCAAAGGGAAGGAGAAGTGCTGATGAAAGAGCCTGTCCAGCTCCAGCCCCTGATACTGATGTCCCCAAGGCCTTCTGGAGCCTTTTCTAACAATGTGAAGTATATTGCAAAGCAGCTCACCCAGTGAGAAGACTTTGGCATAATGTGCCGATTTGTACAGATCCTGGAGATAGAAGGACTTCAGACCAACCAGGGAGTTATCTGATCAGCTTGGTGTTCAATGTAACTCTTTACCATGGCTCAGACTTTGTTACTTGCAGTTACAGTTTCTCATTTTAGATTGTGCAAATTTTGCATTTGTTTTTACATGTTCTTTGTTCATGCTCTTTATCATTTTTCTGAGTTGGAAAGTTAGATTGCATCATAGTTTACTTTATACATATTTGTATTCTTCAGTGGTGAAGTATATTGCAAAGCAGCTCAGCCATGTGAGAAGACTTTTGGCACTTTTTCGTTTTTCGTTTTCTGAGTTGGAAAGTTAGATTGCATTCAAAATGTACAGAAATACTTAATTTTGTTAAAGCTTTTTATAAAAAATGCTTCTGACCAGAGCTTTGTTTCCTTGTCATTAATGTTGAAACACCACCAGAGGGGCTCTCACCTGAAAGGTCTCTGCTTCATGTGTCTTCAGCAGAAGATCTAGACTTTGATTGCTATATTTTCAGTTAATATTGACCTTACTGAGCTTTAGCCATATCCGCTGCCTATCATAAAAAATGTTAAGTACAGTGAACCTTTCTAAAATATACAGTAGTAAAGAGACAAACCCACCAGCATTATAGTAGCCAAATTCTTGTTTGTGGGCTGTATATATAAAATTGACTTGAAAAAGTTGCTGATTTTAGAGTACTGGCACCTTTTTCATTCCAATTCAAGCACTGACTGTTACTAACTGTTAGGCCTAACTGTTAGGGGTAGGGTTAGGGTAATGTTGTGAATCGAGTGGCCTGTGTTCGTCGTCCATAACATACGCCTGCCCATACCATAACCCCACCACCACCATGGGCCACTCGATTCACAACATTACCCTAACCCTAACCCTACCCCTCACACCAGATACTGACTGGTTTTCGGACCCCCCCAGACCCCCCCAATAAAGCAAAAATGCACGTTTCAGAGTGGCCTTTTATTGTGGCCAGCCTAAGGCACACCTGTGCAATAATCATGCTGTCTAATCAGCATCTTGATATGCCACACCTGTGAGGTGGGATGGATTATCTCGGCAAAGGAGAAGTGCTCACTATCACAGATCTTTTCAGATTTGTGAACAATATTTGAGAGAAATGGTTATTTTGTGTTTATAGAAAATGTTTTAGATCTTTGAGTTCATCTCATGAGAAATGGGAGAAAAAACAAAAGTGTTGTGTTTATATTTTTGTTCAGTGTACATATGTACACATGTACTTGGCAAATAAATAATAATAATATATGCATATACAAATATATGCATATAAACATTGTGAACACTTTTTTTTTTTTAAGTGACTTTTGTTACATTCATAGTTCACACATGTTGAAAAAAATTAATGTATATATATATATATATATGAAAACTAGATATAGGGTCATTTTCTGCACATATCAATAGCAGTTGACTATGTTTTTTGTACATGGCTAATACATATTAATATACATATAAACATTGTGAACACTTATTTTTAAGTGACTTTTGTTACATTCATAGTTCACACATGTTGAGAGATTGAAGCTGGACAGATGGTGGATGGTGAGACCAGTGGAGCAGACCAAGTCCAGGATGTGACCACGGCTGTGTGTTGGGAAGTTGATGTGTTGAGAGAAGTTGCAGCAGTGAAGGGTTTCCTTAAATTCAGAGGCTTATTTGCAGGTCGGGTCATCAACATGAATGTTAAAATCACCTAAGAGGAGAACAGATGGGGATATGGCAGAAAGCTGAGTGAGGATGTCAGAGAGAAAGGAGAGAAAGGAGGGGTTTGGCTTCGGGGGACGGTAGATGATGGCTGTGACCAGGGGAGTGGGACCAGAGAGTTTGAAGACCAGGTGTTCAAATTAAGAAACAACGGGGATGGAGATTATGGTAGTTTCTATGTCCTTTCTGATAATAGCAGCTATTACATTACATTACATTACATTGCATTTAGCTGACACTTTTATCCAAAGCGACTTACAATAAGTACATTCGACCAGGAAGACACAACCTTGAAGAAAACAGAATCATATAAGTACATCAGATTTCATAGAGCCAAACATTTCAAGTGCTACTCAACTGGCTTTAGGTAAGCCAGTCCTTTATTAGTATAAAAGTGCTTCGTTAATAGTTCTAACGCTCGAAGTGGAGTCGAAAGAGATGAGTTTTCAGTCTGCGCCGGAAGATGTGCAAGCTATCTGCCGTCCTGATGTCAATGGGGAGCTCATTCCACCATCTTGGAGCCAGGACAGCAAACCCACGTGTTTTCGCCGATGGGAACTTGGGGTCCCCCTCGCAGCGAGGGCGCAACGAGTCGTTTGGCTGATGCAGAGCGAAGTGCACGCGCTGGGGTGTACGGTTTAACCATGTCCTGGATGTAGGAAGGGCCAGATCCATTCGCAGCACGGTAAGCAAGTACCAGTGTCTTGAAGTGGATTCTAGCAGTTACTGGAAGCCAGTGAAGGGAGCGGAGGAGAGTAGTGGTGGGAGGAG
>NW_022990020.1:0-177589 GCF_902827175.1 Gymnodraco acuticeps
ATACATACATACATACTGCAAGCATAACACACACTGGCATGCACACACGGACAGCGAGATACACACACAGATAGACAGACAGACAGACAGAGACACACACACACACATACATACAAGCACACACACACACAGTGTAAACATTAACAGCTGATTCGTCTCCCTTTCCTCCAGTTGTGAGGACTGACGGTCTGAAAGGTCGCAGAGGTCGTCTGCCGTCGAAGCCGAAGGTCGTTGCCGAGGCGACGGCGGCGTCCTCCGTGTCTCCGGTCAGTCTGATCGCTGCTCTGGTCCGAGCGCACATCGACTCCAACCCCGGGGTGGGGAAGCTGGATTACTCCAAGGTAAACAACAACAACAACAAACCTGAAAAATGAGATCGTGTGAGATATTTGGCTACGTATTACGGCCATTGAAGGTAAACAGAGATACTTCTTTAGAGAGTTCGGGAAAGGGTCAAGGCACTCTATAAATGAAATCCATTATTATGAATGAGTGTTCGAGTTTTTGAATCCGACAGAATGCCCTTTTCATATTTGAAATTCATGATTTTCTTTTTCTCCAACATCTCAAATTCAGATTTTCTTTTTATCCTAATTTGAGTGATTTTTTTCTTATTTTTTCTCAAATAATTTCTCCAAAAAGTTCAATTCATTAATCTGATGTAAACTCCCAATATTTTCTTCTCACAAATGTTGTAATTGAGTTGGAAAGTCTGGCTCATTCTTCACTTTAATCTCAGAGAATTTGAGGGTCTTTTTGCAAATGTATGACTTTATAATCTGAGAGAATATTAAAATGTCTTCGTCCTAAAGTGCCCTGATGCGCCATCGATGTTAGATGACCTGTTAGATGATGTCTTTAATTTCCCTGCTTCCTTCCTGTTTCAGTACGAGGAGACGGCGGTGAGTCCGACCCAGAAGGTGGACTCCTCTGACGTGCAGCAGTTCTACGATCTGCTCACTTCCTGCACGGAGGTGGTGAGGATTTGGGCTCAGAACATCCCGGGTTTCTCAGAGTTCTGCCTCGAGGACCGGGAGCTGCTGCTCGAGTCGGCCTTTGTCGAACTCTTCATCCTGAGGCTGGCCTATCGGTGAGAGCATGTTCATCATACAGCTCGCATGTCATATTCCTGATGCTCTGGATAGATATGATCAATAAAGGAATTAACCAGAAAGAAACTTGAAAACACCAAAAATGAAGTTCCAAGTTAGTACTTTTACAAAAACAGAAGAATATTTGTTCTTACAGAATGTTTCACCAGAAACATCTAAAAATAAACTCAGATTAAATTCATATTTCTTTTTCGAGTAAAAGTACCTTTTGATTTTAGCAACAGTTTTCCTTTACACGATTTTCCTTTTGTATATTTGTGATCCTTGTAAATGTACTACTCAAATCTAAAGTGCTTGGCTAGTCATTCCCTCTCTCCTGATGCCCTGGGTAAATGTGAATATTAGCGATAAAGAACTCATAAATTAACCACAAAGATACTTGAAAAATAAAAGATTTGACTTTGAATATTTGCACTTTCTGCGATTTGTATATTTGATAATTGCGTTAAAATTCTAATGAATTGTTCAGCCCTACGATAAAGCATTATTATTATATTCCCAGCAAATCAAATCAAATACTCTCCAGTCCGAAATCACCCCGAAATAAAGTTAGAAGTATTTGAACTTTTCAAGATAAAAGTTAAAGAAGATATTTTATGAGTTTATAAAGTCCTAAAATTGCAATAGAGAAAATAATATTAAAGGAGAAAACCCTCAATATTTTCCTTAGATGACAAAATCCTACATTCCAAAAATAAACTCAGATTAAATTCATATTTCTTTCAGATAAAAGTACCATTTCATTTTGGTAACAGTTTCCCTTTAGACGTGTTTCTCCCTATATGTGATTTTGTTCCTCGTAAATGAACCGCCTAGTTATTCCCTCTCTCTGCTGACACGTGATTCCCTTCAGCCCTGGATAACAGAACATTTGATCTATTTCCTAAAGCTCGGACCCTGACCTGCAGAAGCTGGTGTTCTGCAGCGGAGCGGTGCTTCACAGAGCTCAGTGCGTCCGGGGCTTCGGGGACTGGATCGACTCCATTTTAGAGTTCTCTCAGAGCCTTCATCGCATGAAGCTCGACGTTTCCTCCTTCTCCTGCCTCGCTGCGCTCGTCATCATCGCTGGTAAGAGCTGTTTCTAACTATTTAGTTTATGAATCAAATCAAGACAAATTCATCCCTCTCCCAGTCACTGTCACACCACCTCACCCTGCCTCTGTCAACAGTATTCACGCGAAGCCACTATCAAATTAACATTTGCAAAATAGGGTGTCATTTGTTTTAGATTTTAAGGAATAAAGTCGATTTTTTCTTAACTTGGGCCCTTCGAAAAAAGGCATAAACCAATCACTTCACCTCAGCCACATCATAGACTCTATGCATTACATTAATGCACACAATATCTGTTGTCTTTTTTTATTACTGCCGTATTTTATTCTATTCTATTTCTATGTAAATACTGCTATATTTTACTATATGTTATTTTTGATGTATGCACCACGACATCAAGTCAAATTCCTCGTACGTCTAAACCCACTTGGTAATAAACCTGTTTCTGATTCTGATTTATAATTAAGACATTATTTAACCCTAAGGCTCCAAATGCAAAAAGAACCTTCATTAGTGGACATATCAAACTTTGCATCGGAGTTAAATCAGACTTATTTTTACTCGGCGAGGACAGGGTTTGCTCGAGGACAATAAGAGAGTTACACAACACAGGACTGACAGGACAGGTGTGAGACACGACCTCATGTATGGTGCACAAGTTATATATATTATCACAGCATGCCGAACACCAACACAATGCCGTATACATTTACAGCTGGGAGTTGTTGCACCGCAGAGGCTTCAACACGTCTGTCAGCACAGAGCATTCAGCTTTACAAATCTATTAAAAGCGAGGAACTGCAGGTGAACAGTGTATATATATATATATATATATATATATATAACTAACAGATATCACCCACTTCATGACTGACATTAACTATCATTTTTTATATTGCAAGTTTTCTGGTATATGTTTAAATTAGCTTATGAGGCATTATGTAATGCTAACAGTAAGTACAAACATTAGCCGCCTTTAGCTTAGCGGTGGTGACGTGAATTCATGTGACCGTGCTGCAGGGGTGGGAAGTAGTGGAGTACAAATACTTGGTTACTGTACTTAAGTACATGTTTCTGGTATCCACTACTTATTTTGCTGAGGACTTTTTACTTTGACTTCTTACATGTTGAACACAAATACCTGTACTTTCTACTTCTTACATATTGAACCCAAATACCTGTACTTTCTACTTCTTACATGTTGAACCCAAATACCTGTACTTTCTACTTTTTACATGTTGAACCCAAATACCTGTACTTTCTACTTCTTACATGTTGAACACAAATACCTGTACTTTCTACTTCTTACATGTTGAACACAAATACCTGTACTTTCTACTTCTTACATGTTGAACACAAATACCTGTACTTTCTACTTCTCACATGTTGAACACAAATACCTGTACTTTCTACTTCTTACATGTTGAACCCAAATACCTGTACTTTCTACTTCTTACATGTTGAACCCAAATACCTGTACTTTCTACTTCTTACATTTTGAACACAAATACCTGTACTTTCTACTTCTTACATGTTGAACTCAAATACCTGTACTTTCTACTTCTTACATGTTGAACCCAAATACCTGTACTTTCTACTTCTACTTTAAAACAGCTGCTAGTTATGGGTATTTTTTACTGAAGTGCATTTCAAAGCCCTCTTTACTTTTACTTGAGTTAAGAAGTTTAGTCAGGACTTCTACTTTTACCAGAGTATTTTTAAACATGAGTATCTGTACTTCCACCTGAGTAAAGGATGTGTGTACTTTTGCCCTCTCTGTTTATAGCCCAATATTAGCCAACTTTTAGCTCTGTAGCAACATAAAACTATAAGCTCTCTTAACGTGTCTCCTTGTCTCCTCTGCAGACAGACACGGTCTCAAAGAGCCGAAGCGAGTGGAGGATCTTCAGAACCAGCTGATCACCTCCCTGAAGGACCACCTCTCCGCCTGCGGGTCAGACTCCCTCCGGCCTCATTACCTCTCCCGGCTGCTGGGGAAGCTTCCTGAGCTCCGGACTCTCTGCACTCAGGGACATCAGCGCATCTTCTACCTGAAGCTGGAGGACCTCGTGCCCCCGCCGCCCATCGTGGACAAAATCTTCATGGATACGCTCCCGTTCTGAGGAGGAAATCTGTGACGGAAAATCTGGAGATTGTATAAGACAACAGACTGATTTTATAAAAGCAGATTATGGACCTGAAGCTGACATGCAACAAGCTGGAGGCATTTTTGATGGATTGCACTGCCAAAGTTGCAAAGTTACACATTTAATGAAATTAATAACTGTAACGAGCACAATTTAAGCATTTTGAAAAATTGCTTACATGTCTTTTCTAACAGTCTTCTGACTTTAAATTGCACCTTAAATATCAAAGTAGGGCTGAAACATTTGGGGGAAAATATTATAAATGCGATTATTTTACCTGGTGTTGTCACGATTCGACAGGAAGGCGGACCCAAGAGCAGTCAAAACAAGATAAATAATTTACTTTGATCGACAAACAAGCTGATAACAAAGAACAACTAAACCGGTACAAACCGGGGAACATGGGGGAAGGGTCATAGCAAAGATGGACTGGAACAATCATGGGAACAACGACTAACCGACAAGGTTTGACTAGACTATGGTTGCGGTCGAATTGTCCAAAAATCAGCTCCTATCGTCTTCTCCTAACCACTATTCCTTGACCTCTGTGTGAACGTCACGGGGTCAAGGAATTGTGTTTAGGAGAATTCAAAAGGACTTAGGGGAAGGCGACCGGGCTTCAATTCAATTCAATTCAAAACCTTTATTTATCCAGGTAAAATCCCATTGAGATCAATGATCTCTTTTTCAAGGGAGACCTGCAGCAGTAGGTTCCACAAGAAGACATAAAAACATAAACAACAGAACAACAAAAGGACATCATACAGCAAAATGTACAGGGATTACAATAAGCTTCAAGAGAATCCGACTGCACTTACACTATTGACGTATTCATGGCGCGCCAGCGGATGTTATTAATGTGCGTCTGCTGTGGGGAAACTATATTTGATAATTGCGTTAAAATTCCCATTAATTGTTCAGCCCTACGATAAAGCATTTCTATTTTATTCACAGCAGAAGTATTACAAATGTCAGATCAAATACTTCAATCGCTCCGGTATATTCTCAATGATTTCACCACAAAACCCTCCTCCCTCAGAGCTCCAGTTCTCTCTGTGTAATATAACCACTGATTGTTTGTGGTTATAGTAAAGTAGGTTAACCTACAGTATCCTTCAGTGGTATCGTTCGTGTATCATGAATAACACTGAGCAGCTGTGTGTGTGTGTGTGTCCAGTCTCAAACACACACACACACCTTATGTAGATTATTTTAAAATCTGTGTTCGACACATGAACTGTATCCTGCAGTTTGAGGAAAATGTACGTATGTTTGTTTTGGATTATTTTTACATGCTGAAAAGTTTTATTTTACTGCAGAAAAACATGAAATAAAAAACTGTATATTTCAAATGGTTTTGTAATTTTTACGTAGAATATTTAAAGACTTCCACTAATGTTGGGCCATAAAGGAACTACAGCGCGGTCACATGACTTCCCGTCAGCACCGCTAAGCTAAAGGCGGCTAATGTTGGGCTATAAAGGAACTACAGCGCGGTCACATGACTTCCCATCAGCACCGCTAAGCTAAAGGCGGCTAATGTTGGGCTATAAAGGAACTACAGCATGGTCACATGACTTCACGTCACCACCGCTAAGCTAAAGGTGGCTAATGTTGGGCTATAAAGGAACTACAGCGCGGTCACATGACTTCACGTCATCACCGCTAAGCAAAAGGTGGCTAATGTCGGGCTATAAAGGAACTACAGCATGGTCACATGACTTCACGTCACCACCGCTAAGCTAAAGGGGGCTAATGTTGGGCTATAAAGGAACTACAGCACGGTCACATGACTTCACGTCAGCACCGCTAAGCTAAAGGTGGCTAATGTTGGGCTATAAAGGAACTACAGCACGGTCACATGACTTCACGTCAGCACCGCTAAGCTAAAGGTGGCTAATGTTGGGCTATAAAGGAACTACAGCGCGGTCACATGACTTCACGTCACCACCGCTAAGCTAAAGGTGGCTAATGTTGGGCTATAAAGGAACTACAGCGCGGTCACATGACTTCCCGTCAGCACCGCTAAGCTAAAGGCGGCTAATGTTGGGCTATAAAGGAACTACAGCATGGTCACATGACTTCACGTCACCACCGCTAAGCTAAAGGTGGCTAATGTTGGGCTATAAAGGAACTACAGCATGGTCACATGACTTCACGTCACCACCGCTAAGCTAAAGGGGGCTAATGTTGGGCTATAAAGGAACTACAGCACGGTCACATGACTTCACGTCACCACCGCTAAGCTAAAGGTGGCTAATGTTGGGCTATAAAGGAACTACAGCGCGGTCACATGACTTCACGTCAGAACCGCTAAGCTAAAGGTGGCTAATGTTGGGCTATAAAGGAACTACAGCACGGTCACATGACTTCCCGTCAGCACCGCTAAGCTAAAGGCGGCTAATGTTGGGCTATAAAGGAACTACAGCATGGTCACATGACTTCACGTCACCACCGCTAAGCTAAAGGTGGCTAATATTGGGCTATAAAGGAACTACAGCGCGGTCACATGACTTCCCGTCAGCACCGCTAAGCTAAAGGCGGCTAATGTTGGGCTATAAAGGAACTACAGCATGGTCACATGACTTCACGTCACCACCGCTAAGCTAAAGGTGGCTAATGTCGGGCTATAAAGGAACTACAGCATGGTCACATGACTTCACGTCACCACCGCTGAGCTAAAGGTGGCTAATGTTGGGCTATAAAGGAACTACAGCACGGTCACATGACTTCACGTTACCACCGCTAAGCTAAAGGGGGCTAATATTGGGCTATAAAGGAACTACAGCACGGTCACATGACTTCACGTCACCACCGCTAAGCTAAAGGTGGCTAATGTTGGGCTATAAAGGAACTACAGCGCGGTCACATGACTTCACGTCAGCACCGCTAAGCTAAAGGTGGCTAATGTTGGGCTATAAAGGAACTACAGCACGGTCACATGACTTCACGTCAGCACCGCTAAGCTAAAGGCGGCTAATGTTGGGAGTGATGACATTTAGTCGTCTCATTTAGACACTTGTTAGCAACATCTGTTTTTAAATCCAACAGTGGAGTATTTACTGAGGTATTTTATGTGGCAGAACACACCATTTAAATCTCTTCAGCTTGTGTTAACCACAGACCTTACTTCAGGATAACAACCAAAAACACATTCAGAAACCATTGACCTCCAGACCAGGGCACAGCGTGCTTAAATGCCGACTCATGTCAGGGTTTTAGGACCCATTAATGCAGGTCTGTAACTCAGCATCTACCTTAGCTTCTTTGGGAGCTAGCGCAGATGCTAGCGTAGTTTCAGATCTAAGAAAATACCGAATTAGTTGAGTTTCATGAAAAACAGAGGCCAGTGAATTGTTGTACATGTAACAATTGTAAATATGCAGTAGTGTTTAGTGTCAAATAAACAAATTCTGTGTTCTGGATTTAAAGGTCCAGGTCATGCTTTTCTGGTTATTACCCGTCCCCTTGTGTGTTATGAAGATTTTTCTGCATGTAAACGGTCTGCAGAGTCACAACCCCTCAAAGTACACCCAGTAGCGAGTAAAACTCTAACACAGAAAATACCTGTCTATGCTGCCCCAGAACGCCTCATTGGACATTTCTCTTTTTCCATTGTTTACTTCTTGTGTATAGTGACGTATTTCGGGTATAGTGACGTAACGTAACGTCCGCGGAGCCGTTACGTTTGGACCAATCCGCGGACTTCCTCACACACACACACTCGTCGGGACGTTGCGAGGCTCGCTGCTGCGAGGAGTGGGACACTGTGAGCCGGCTCACTGGTGTGGGGTCGGCAAGACACCGCGGAACTCAGCCTAAGCACACACACACAAACTCCCAGCCAGGCTGCGGGTGTGTGTGTGCTACGCTGTCTCGCTGATTGATTGATTGATTGATTGAAAAGTTTATTAACAGCTTGTATATTGGGTACAGTACAGTACAGCTCAAAACATACAATTGTTAAGGGGATGCAGACCAGAGAAAGACTTTCGTCTTGTTTACATCAGGGTCCCCCATTTCCAATTCATCATATCATTTAAGACATATTTGACATACAGATGGCTTATTTACAATTTACATACAGGTGGTTTTTTACATACAGATGGCTTATTTACAATTTTCATTTTAGATTTCGTTCTAATACATCCTAACCGGACATTTAAGACATACCAAGTCTACAGATATACAGTTAGTAACAGAGTCTAAAATGCGAGTATATACATAGATGGGGGGGGGGAAGCTGTCCATTGAACGACAGGTTGAGATTTGTACCATTACCGGGGCCAGTTCTGCAATGCTCTCCCCCGAAGGTGCTCTTTAAGAGAGGTTTTGAAGGTAAGTATAGTTTTACTTTCCTTTACAGTTGTGGGAAGAGCGTTCCACCTTGATGTGGCATAATTGCGAAACGTGTATTCCCCCTTTTTTGTGCCAAATCTGGGTTTCACATGATTTGTGGAGCTCCCTCTGGTGTTATGATCATGGTATTCCTTGACCTTTGGGAAGCATTTTGACATGTACATGGGTACCATAGAGGTGTAGTGGATCTTGTAGATCAGGCCCATTGCAAGTAGCTGTACTCTGTCGTCTACTCTAAGCCATCCTAGGTTGTCAAAGTGGGCAGAGGTGAGGTGGGTTCTAGATGAAAGGTCAAGCAGTAGTCTGACCAGTTTATTTTGCGATATTTGAAGTTTTATTTGTAGCGCCTTGGAGGTGCTATGGTACCATGACGTGCAAGCATAGTCATAGTACCCTTGATTGAGTGCTCCTGCCAGAGTTTTCAGGGTGAACTTGTTTACCAGAGAGGAGATCCGGTATAGGAATCTAGTTCTTTGATTGACTTTTTTTATTACATTGGATGCCATTTTGTCACAGGAGAGGTTTGCCTCAAGAATAGATCCTAGGTATGTAATTTCCTTCTTACTTGTGACAATAATGTCGCCCACTGCAACTGAGAAGTCGTCGGATTTGCTGAGATTATGTTTCGAACCGAAGAGAATGGACTCTGTTTTACCCAGGTGTAATGATAATTTATTATCGGCGAGCCAGGTGCAGATTCTGCCGAGCTCGGAGCTGAGGGTTTTTTCAACCTGCAACCCGTTCCTGCCAGAGACCAGCAGGGCTGAGTCGTCCGCGAACAGGAACAAGTTGCAGTCACATGCTGATGACATGTCATTTACATGCTGTCTCGCAGACGACCACTGGGCTCACAGGGGGGGGGGGGCAGGAGCTCCAACAAGCCGTTTAGGACAGAGTGAATACACATACTATACAGAGATGCTGTATGAGAAACCAATGTGAGTTTGGAACATTGAACAATATAAATATATTCTAGTAGACCTCAACGATGGAATTATGATCAGTAGAAATGCCCATGACATGGGACCTTTATTTACTAAACGTTAAATACCTGACTAGGTCTCAAATCAGTGGGCGGAACATCTGAAATTCAGTCGCTGTACCCAGACGATTATTTTTGTGGAGACTTCCCCCTTCATATTGTGTCCGTCACGTTTACTTCTTCCCTTTTTGTCAATGTGTTCCACGGGGGAGGAGTCGAAGTGTGAGGTATAACCAAACATATTAACGACTGATTATTTGTTACCTGTTGCCAGTCAGAATAAAAGGAGATCAACTCCAACGGTATGCTGACTCGGGTCTCAAACCTTCAAAAAACACAACGCAGACACCGCTAGTCGACACCGGTTACAAACAGACAGAAAGAAAGCGGTCCCAGGATGGAGCCCTGAGGAACCCCAGGGTTTAGGAGTGGGTCGATGAGGGTTTTAAGTTGTAAAGGTCTCCTGTCATGCAAAATGCACTTTGTGATGTCTTCTCTACATCAATATGTGTCCCCGGTGTGTCAGGACCGTCAGGATTCAGGAGACTCACAAAGTGTCAGGAAATAAAACCCTCTCTCTTCTCCTCCGTACCCACATCACTAAAAACATGGGAACAACGGAGCTGATCCAGATTTGCTGTGTCATGATGACATTACTCAAATGTGGGCGGGCTTTACACCCATGGGCCAATCAGAAACGTTGCTGTCAGAAACAATGAGACGTGTTCTGGACCTAATATGGTCTGTGTTTACATTAGCATCGCTAACACTCAGAGCTAACCTGTACTGGAGAGCATGTGTAAAGAAGCAGGAAATAAAAAGGAAGTCACCTTGTGGTAAACCTGAGAGAGAGAAAGAGTTTGAGCTCCATGCTGTTTCAGAAAGAATCCTTGATGTAGTTTGGAACATGATGGCGTTTAATCACGGCAGCATTTAGCTGAGTTTCTGCTGGGACAATTCTGAGCGGGCATTAGCTCCGCCTCAACGTTTCTCTAACAGCTGAAATAGAGGGATATGAGGGATGTCTAGAATGCATGATCTGTTTGGTATTTTGAGCAAACACTTCATAGACATTGTTTTATATATTTTTATATATCTGAGACCCATAATATATGCCTTAAAATAGCATGATAGGAGATCTTTGAGTCGGGACAGATCTGGGTTCTGCTCAGTCCTTTGGTGCTTGTTTTTTTCAGGGTTGGGGTATTAAAGTCACAGCTGGGAGTTTGCATGTCTCCAGAGAGGACATGATAATGTCTGAACACCACGGACAGCTGACAGACAGTAACTTCAAGTGTGACTTTTTCTTTTTGGCAACACACCAGAACACGCAGCTTAAAAAATGCCCCCCCCCCTCCTCCTCAAGCCCACATGTTCTTCACTGCTCTCATTTTAGAAATTCGCAGTCCAGTCTCAAGTGACTCAGGACTACTTTATCATTGTAAAGCACCACAGGCTCAGAGGGTGTGTGTCTGTGTGTGTGTGTGTGTGTGTGTGTGTGAGGTTGTGTGTGTGTGAGGAGACATGAATGTACACCTTTTACAGCTCGAATACATGTTGCCACAACCACGGGGGACAGGTTAGGAGCACCTACTAATAGCACTGCCTCTAATTAAGCAGTGCAGGGGGTTCATCATGAATGGGAACCAGTGCTTTATGTTTTTGTTTACTTATCAACAAGACTACAGAAATGACACTTGGTGGAGGCGTGTGTCATTAACCAAGGAAACTCATACGATTTTGGAGCAGATGCACATCAGAGAAGCCTCCATGTTAACACCCTTTTAGTGTATTTTGAAGTATAAAAACAAATGCCAGGAGTAGCTGTTTTTAAAATCCACCGGTGCTTTTAAGTGTCCCCTGGTCTCCTAATGTCAAAACTGAGGAAAACAAAAATAAACCCCGTGAACTTTGGAAATTACTCAATAACCAGCTTGGCTGCAGTAAAAAACTCAAAACGAGATTTTCTAACTTAAACATAAAGACAGATAACAGGCTCATCACAGACAAACTGGATGTGGCCAAGTACTTGAACATTTTTTTCACAAACATAGCCACAACTCTTGTAAATAAATTACCCTCCCACTCAGGGCTTTTTGGAGTAGATCACATCATGACCTACTACAAAAACCTAGGGGTACGCAAAGATGATTTCAGTCTAGCAAGGGTAACAACAGCAGAGGTACTCATTAAACTGAGCGCCCTCCAACCTAACAAGGCCACTGGCCACGACAATATCCCCTCCAAATTCCTCAGAGACTCAGCAACCGCCATCTCACCAGTCATAGCTCACATAATTAACCTCTCCATAAAACAGGGAAAAGTACCCAAAGACTTCAAAATTGCAAGAGTAACCCCCCTGCACAAAAAGGGCAGCAAATTGGACCCAGGCAACGACCGCCCTGTTTCTATACTTACCTCCATCTCGAAAGTCATGGAAAAAATAGTATATGAACAGGTCGAAAAGTACCTCGCGGAAAAGAAACTAATCTATGAATTTCAATCTGGCTTTAGAACATCCCACTCCACTGACACATGCCTTCTTTATTTGAGCGACCACATCAAACAAGAGGTGGACGAGGGCAAGTACTGCGGCATGGTGATGCTGGACCTACAAAAGGCTTTCGACACTGTCAATCACCCCATTCTGATTGACAAGCTAAAAGCAATTGGTTTTGATAAACTATCGGTGAGCTGGATGCAATCCTACCTGGAGGGGAGAGAACAGATGGTGGAGGTAAACGGTACTCTGTCCCCCCCCCTCCCAGTGAGCTGTGGTGTTCCACAAGGAAGCATATTAGGTCCGTTACTGTTCCTAATTTATGTAAATGACATGTCATCAGCATGTGACTGCAACTTGTTCCTGTTCGCGGACGACTCAGCCCTGCTGGTCTCTGACAGGAACATGTTGCAGGTTGAAAAAACCCTCAGCTCCGAGCTCGGCAGAATCTGCACCTGGCTCGCCGATAATAAATTATCATTACACCTGGGTAAAACAGAGTCCATTCTCTTCGGTTCGAAACATAATCTCAGCAAATCCGACGACTTCTCAGTTGCAGTGGGCGACATTATTGTCACAAGTAAGAAGGAAATTACATACCTAGGATCTATTCTTGAGGCAAACCTCTCCTGTGACAAAATGGCATCCAATGTAATAAAAAAGTCAATCAAAGAACTAGATTCCTATACCTGGATCTACTCTCTGGTAAACAAAATTCACCCTGAAAACTCTGGCAGGAGCACTCATTCAAGGGTACTATGACTATGCTTGCACGTCATGGTACCATAGCACCTCCAAGGCGCTACAAATAAAACTTCAAACATCGCAAAATAAACTGGTCAGACTACTGCTTGACCTTTCATCTAGAACCCACCTCACCTCTGCCCACTTTGACAACCTAGGATGGCTTAGAGTAGACGACAGAGTACAGCTACTTGCAATGGGCCTGGTCTACAAGATCCACTACACCTCTATGGTACCCATGTACATGTCAAAATTCTTCCCAAAGGTCAAGGAATACCATGATCATAACACCAGAGGGAGCTCCACAAATCATGTGAAACCCAGATTTGGCACAAAAAAGGGGGAATACACGTTTCGCAATTATGCCACATCAAGGTGGAACGCTCTTCCCACAACTGTAAAGGAAAGTAAAACTATACTTACCTTCAAAACCTCTCTTAAAGAGCACCTTCGGGGGAGAGCATTGCAAAACTGGCCCCGGTAATGGTACAAATCTCAACCTGTCGTTCAATGGACAGCTTCCCCCCCCATCTATGTATATACTCGCATTTTAGACTCTGTTACTAACTGTATATCTGTAGACTTGGTATGTCTTAAATGTCCGGTTAGGATGTATTAGAACGAAATCTAAAATGAAAATTGTAAATAAGCAATCTGTATGTAAAAAACCACCTGTATGTAAATTGTAAATAAGCCATCTGTATGTCAAATATGTCTTATATGTCTTAAATGACATGATGAATTGGAAATGGGGGACCCTGATGTAAACAAGACAAAAGTCTTTCTCTGGTCTGCATCCCCTTAACAATTGTATGTTTTGAGCTGTACTGTACTGTACTGTACTGTACTGTACCCAATATACAAGCTGTTAATAAACTTTTCAATCAATCAATCAATCAATCTCCCAGCTGTGTGCTTCACTCTTTAGTGTCCCCTGGTCTCCCAGCTGTGTGCGTCACTCTTTAGTGTCCCCTGGTCTCCCAGCTGTGTGCGTCACTCTTTAGTGTCCCCTGGTCTCCCAGCTGTGTGCTTCACTCTTTAGTGTCCCCTGGTCTCCCAGCTGTGTGCTTCACTCTTTAGTGTCCCCTGGTCTCCCAGCTGTGTGCGTCACTCTTTAGTGTCCCCTGGTCTCCCAGCTGTGTGCTTCACTCTTTAGTGTCCCCTGGTCTCCCAGCTGTGTGTTTCACTCTTTAGTGTCCCCTGGTCTCCCAGCTGTGTGCTTCACTCTTTAGTGTCCCCTGGTCTCCCAGCTGTGTGCGTCACTCTTTAGTGTCCCCTGGTCTCCCAGCTGTGTGCTTCACTCTTTAGTGTCCCCCTGGTCTCCCAGCTGTGTGCTTCACTCTTTAGTGTCCCCTGGCCTCCCAGCTGTGTGCGTCACTCTTTAGTGTCCCCTGGTCTCCCAGCTGTGTGCGTCACTCTTTAGTGTCCCCTGGCCTCCCAGCTGTGTGCTTCACTCTTTAGTGTCCCCTGGTCTTCCAGCTGTGTGCTTCACTCTTTAGTGTCCCCTGGTCTCCCAGCTGTGTGCGTCACTCTTTAGTGTCCCCTGGTCTCCCAGCTGTGTGCGTCACTCTTTAGTGTCCCCTGGTCTCCCAGCTGTGTGCTTCACTCTTTAGTGTCCCCTGGTCTCCCAGCTATGTGCTTCACTCTTTAGTGTCCCCTGGTCTCCAGCTGTGTGGCGTCACTCTTTAGTGTCCCCTGGTCTCCCAGCTGTGTGCGTCACTCTTTAGTGTCCCATGTCTCCCAGCTGTGTGCGTTCACTCTTTAGTGTCCCCTGGTCTCCCAGCTGTGTGCGTCACTCTTTAGTGTCCCCTGGTCTCCCAGCTGTGTGCGTCACTCTTTAAGTGTCCCCTGGTCTCCCAGCTTGTGTGCGTCACTCTTTAAGTGTCCCTGGTCTCCAGCTGTGTGCGTCACTCTTTAGTGTCCCCTGTGTCTCCAGCTGTGTGCGTCACTCTTTAGTGTCCCCGGTCTCCCAGCTGTGTGCTTCCTCTTTAGTGTCCCCTGGTCTCCCAGCTGTGTGCGTCACTCTTTAGTGTCCCCTTGTCTCCCAGCTGTGTCGGCGTCACTCTTTAGTGTCCCCTGGTCTCCCAGCTGTGTGCGTCACTCTTTAGTGTCCCCTGGTCTCCCAGCTGTGTGCGTCACTCTTTAGGTCCCCTGGTCTCCAGTTGTGTGCGTCACTCTTTAGTGTCCCCTGGTCTCCATTTGTGTGCGTCACTCTTTAGTGTCCCCCTGGTCTCCAGTTGTGTGCGTCACTCTTTAGTGTCCCCTGGTCTCCAGTGCGTCACTCTTTAGTGTCCCCTGGTCTCCAGCTGTGTGCGTCACTCTTTAGTGTCCCCTTGTCTGCCAGCTGTGTGTGTCACTCTTTAGTGTCCCCTGGTCTCCAGCTGTGTGCGTCACTCTTTAGTGTCCCCTGGTCTCCCAGCTGTGTGCGTCACTCTTTAGTGTCCCATGGTCTCCAGCTGTGTGCGTCACTCTTTAGTGTCCCCTGGTCTCCCAGCTGTGTGCGTCACTCTTTAGTGTCCCATGGTCTCCAGCTGTGTGCGTCACTCTTTAGTGTCCCATGGTCTCCAGCTGGGTGCGTCACTCTTTAGTGTCCCCTGGTCTCCCAGCTGTGTGCGTCACTCTTTAGTGTCCCCTGGTCTCCCAGCTGTGTGCGTCACTCTTTAGTGTCCCATGGTCTCCAGCTGTGTGCGTCACTCTTTAGTGTCCCCTGGTCTCCCAGCTATGTGCGTCATTCTTTAGTGTCCCCTGGTCTCCCAGCTGTGTGCGTCACTCTTTAGTGTCCCATGGTCTCCAGCTGTGTGCGTCACTCTTTAGTGTCCCATGGTCTCCAGCTGTGTGCGTCACTCTTTAGTGTCCCCTGGTCTCCGTTGTGTTTGAGCTTCTTCAGCGTCTGGTTTCTGCAGCTTTTAGTAAACGCTGCCATGTCTCCTCAAGTTTCTGAATGTTCTCTAAACGCCGCATGTGTTGTCAAGTTGCTGAAGATGTTTCTTCATGTGGAAAACATTTTATATTTGTATATCTGCATCGTTTCTGAAGCGGCAGCGTGTTTCTCCTGATGCAAGAGTTTTGGGTCATTGTAGTGTGTTTGCACCTGTCAGCCTCCGTACTCGTGTTTCTTATATGTTTTCATACAGACTCTTTGCTGTACATCTAGAAAGCATCTTCCAGAATAGCTCCTCACATGATGTACGGTATTCAATCATCTGGACGGCATGCACAGAGCTATTTCTAATCCTGACTCCGTGCTGGCTTTTTAATAAGAAACTGATATTTAATTTGCAGCCTCAGGTTCCTGCAGTCAGTATCTCTCTCCAACGAGCATCAATTTCTACCCCTGAGTCGTGTTCAAAGGGTCAACGAGACATCTAATCCCAGGCAGACACGAGTTTAAGAGGTCAGGACTAACTCGAGCTCGGAGGACAGGTAGGAACAGAGCTTCCTCGACACACATGGTGCACGTACTCCGAGGAGAAAGGAGATAGCAGCTCGCAGCACACAGCTCAACACGTCTAATAATAGACCTTCATCACATGGAATCAATAATGCCACTTAGAAATGACAGAGCTCTGTCCCCCCTCACACACACAAAGTTGTTTGATGTAACTAAGGAAATACAGTTAACTTTTTCTGTATACTGATAATCCCGTTTCATGTAATGTAATCCATTACTCCCCAAACCAGCACGCGCACACACAATTACTCCATGAACAATGGAAAGTAGTCAGTATTTTCTTTTTACATAATTTTAGAGAAATAATGTTCTTTTTAAGTTCCTCTAATTTCTATATTTTTTTCTAGTTGAAAGTTCATTTTTTTTTTTTTTGACATTTTAAAAGCATTTTTTACATATAGTTTTTCTAATTGTTTACTCATGTATATAATTTCCTGCCTTAGACATTTATTTACTTTTGCAGAGTTCAGAAAAAGTACAATATTTGTTTTAAATATTCCTAGTAGTTTCAAAGTACGTTTTTCAAATCTTATCATAAAAATTCTCCATCCTAATATATTCTTTATATTTGTCCTTTACACATTTTAATGGCATTTCCATATTTTATTGTATTCCTCATCAACTCCATTTTAGTTTCTAGGTCAAACTACGGTATTTTTATGTTTTTTCTCCAATACTTGCTTTAGTGATCTATATTTTCCTGACTATATTGAAGTAACATGTTCAATGCACTCGTTAGGTTATTTTTTAAAGCCTATTATTTTACTGAAACTGCCCTCTTGTTCTTTCAAAGGAACAGAATCAGTGTTTGAGTTGATGAGTGCTGCCCCCCAGTGGCGGCTCAGTGACACTTGTTTAAAAATGCTCTTTATTGTAAATTCTGACTTTAAAAACAGCCAATTAATTATAGATTGTGAATTAGGAACATCTGTGTGTATGTGCGGCGTCTACATGCGTTACTATATTACATTAAATGTTCTGTTAACCAGTCCAGCCGTGCACACAGCGTGCAAAATGTGTACGTTTCCAAATGTGTTTTTCTTAACGTACTACTTTAAAATGTTCTTTTATAGTATTTTATTTGTCTTGTACTGCACTTTATTCTTTCTACTCAGGATAAACATTTGGGTCTTGTTTATATTTGATTTATTTTTCTTCATTTTAAAGGTAGGGTAGGTAATTTTGGAGAAACCAGCTCGAGTGCGCTAGAATTTGAAAATACACAACCGGAGAAAATCTGCCACTTCCTTACAGAGCCCCTCCTCCAACACACACGAACGCGCTCATGACCAATGTGTGCACACAGATGGAAGGCTGACAGGCAGGTAGGCCATCCAGTTACTTTAGCCGGGCCGGCTCAGATGATTGGTCGAGCTTTTTACAGCGCCACAGATGACTTTTTTTATTGGATTTTTTGTCAAAGCACTTCAGATATTCATTGCTATCGGGATGTTAAGAGCATTCAATGGAATATAACAAGTGTATCTCGAGCCGGTTTCTCAAACTTACCTACCCCACCTTTAAAGCATATTATATTTCGATTATATGTTTTAGTAAAACAATTCCGTCATGCAGAAAAACATGCAATAAATGAATGAAGACGTTTATAACAAAAAAGCAACTTTTAATAAAAACAAGCACACAGAATACACACTAACACCCGAATATCAAAACAAGATTGAAGGCCATCAGTTTCCTCAGCGAGAGTTGATAAAAAAATCAAAGTGCCGATTTAAAACTTAAAATGGGGTTAAGGTTAAGGACATGCGGAGAACACATTCTAAAATAAATATTAATGCATGCGTTTATATAACACGTGTTACTTGTTTTTATTTGTTCACACGTCATGATTTAGAACTCGGCCCAGGGCAGCGTGTTGGGGGTCCTGAAGCTCGGACCCAGGTTGTTGGTCGGCTTCATCTCAAATCTGCAGACACAAAGAACGTACTAAAACATAATGCATGCCATTTGGGAAATACTGAAGCACTCTTTCAAGGAGGTGCACAGGATAATGAAGGCCCGAGTGTATAAGATAGAACAACCCAGTCTCACGGCATTTCGAGTTAAGGCCCGGACACACCAAACTGACACCAAAGAACTGACAGACGGACCCCGACTGTTGCGTCGCCTCGCGTCTTGGCCATGTGTCGCACTGGAACTCACCGCACACACTTCAGCCGACGGCCAAGAAGCACGTACGAACTGCGCATGCGTGAGTGGCAATAACTCTCCTTACCAGCAGGCGGCGGTAGTGTGTATTCGTCATTCAAAAGAGGCAACAACCTGAAGACAGACTGCGTGATAACCGAGAGAAGAAGAACAGACTGCGTGATATAAACAAACAACAAATAGCGTGCGTTCCATTTTCACTCTCGTCCATTAGACTGTTTCACATAACGACGTATCGAAAACATGTTTAGTGCGGTCCTGGAAAATGAAAAATAATAGCCGTCTGTGTGTGCCTTCTTCACTTCCGTTTCGCTTCTCATGCACTGATTCGCTAAGCTGAACAGCCAATCAGAGTGATTTATTTTGCCGACAGCCGGAAGGTGTCGGCACGGCCGAAAAGACACGACGGGGCGGGACACCAATCTGAGTCGGGCGACAGGACGCTCATCGACGGCCAGACATCTATCGACGGCCGAAATCGGCTTGGTGTGTAAGGACCTTAAGGCACGGACACACCAGGCCGATTATCGGCGTCGGTGGGCGTCAGGCCGACGATGAGCGTCGACACGCCCTACTCAGATTGGTGTCCCGCCCCGTCGTGTCTTTTCGGCCGTGCCGACGCCTTCCGCTAGGCTGTCGGCAACAGAAATCACTCTGATTGGCTGTTCAGCTAGCGAATCAGTGCATGAGAAGCGAAACGGAAGTGAGGGACCCAAACAAACGATTAGGAAGGCAAATCTGAGATGTCATTGAACTCCAGCTCTCGACACAGGTTCGGGAAAGCCCCGTGAGCTTCTCGCTGTAGAGGGAAGATGGAACGCTATTTGTTGCTTGTTTATATCACGCAGTCTGTTCTTCTTCTCTCGGTTATCACGCAGTCTGTCTTCCGGTTGTTGCCTCTTTTGAATGACGAATACACACTACCGCCGCCTGCTGGTAAGGACAGTTATTGCCACTCGTGCTTCTTGGCCGTCGGCTGAAGTCTTTGCGGTGTGTTCCAGTGCGACACAGGAGACGCAACAGGCGGGTCCGTCTGAGTCAGTTCTTTGGTGTCAGCTTGGTGTTCCCGGGCCTTTATAGTCACGACATGTAATCTATTGATTCGTGTTCACCAACACGATTTCTCCCTTTGTTTAGTTTCACACAGAACGATTTTAAAAGCAATGTATTTCTATTGGTAGTGTGTTTCGTGCCTGCAGCACGTCTTTTTGTCCGGTCGTGGAAGACCGGCAGCTGTGTGGTTCATAAAAACATGTTCTTACTCAATATCAAGCCACAATTATTGTTTTTATTTTAAATCGACTTTTTTTTGCCGTCCGTGAGGAAAATAAATGTTTTACTTCCAAAAGTCCTGAATTCTTGGGGATTTAGCTTCGAAAGCGACGATTTCTTCTACGCTTGACCGCTTTTGTTTGTAAGTTCTTTAAAATTGTTGCACAAAACGATGGATAATGTGAGTTTTTTTAAGTTGTACTATTATCCTGTCAAAGCTCAAACACTCGTTGCTATTTTCTGGTAATTTATGGCTCTGTAAAATCAGGGTTTCCTACATTTTAGGGCAAGTTAGATTAAATAATGTTCTGTAATGCCGTCCAATCAGGACCTACGTTAGTGCATTTTTAAAGATGTTACAACGCAATGTCAAAACACACTCATTCAAATCTACTTGCCATGTTTTAGGAATTAACACATGTTAACTGTACTAAGAAGTAAGGTGAAAGAATATCTTTACACTTGACTATCTTTAACGACTGTCTCCAGACAGGAACATCTGTACTTTTGGAAATGATAACGTCTCTCTTTTCTCAGTAAATGTTGACTTTACAAACCCTGATGAAGTAACCAATGAGAGACAGAAGACAGGGGATACTGTGCACTATTTAAAAAGTAGAGTTTGATTGTTAATGATGACGTTTTTAAGCTGAATCAGAGCACTTACTGATGATCTATCACCGTGTTCACCCCCCACACAAATGGAGGCGCCGCGTCATCGACCTCTGCAAGAAACAAAGAAAATAAAACCGTGTTACCTTCAGACAAATGTTCAGAGTGTGCAAGGGGAGAAGATCAGGTTACATATTGTGCATCTCAAGCCCCTTAGGGTCACTTTAGAAACACATGCATGTTTCATAAGAAGCAGGCGCCTGCAACATTTATACCAAAAAGGAAATTCAGCTGTTGTGCAGATTAGTTAATGACTATAGTACATTTAAATTGTAGTAGTTTGGTGTATTCTAACTTATGTCCTTGTATTTCATTGCTTTCTATTAACCCTCTGGAGCGGGGGGTAGCCAACACGGTGCCCACGGGCACTTAGTCGCCCGCAGGGGCAACGTGAGTCGCCCACGGGGCATGTTCTAAAAATAGCTCGCCAAGCAAATCCAAAATGTAAAAAATACACAAAACAAAAAAGGAAATGTAATTAAAAGAATCTACTCTATGCATAAACGTAAATCATAGCGATCTACTTACTACAACTCTATATCTATAGGGTTAGGGTTAACCCTGACGTTGTGAATCGCGCTGAGCTCCGTGGAGGTGTGGTTTCCTTGTTTAGCGACAGCGAAACACAGCCAAACTCATCCTGAGCACACACAAAGTCACAGTCGAAGTAAAAACTATAAGTGTGGCTTGATATTGAGTAAGAAAACGGTTGATAAACGCTGTGAGAATGGGTCTGCAGAGAGAACTGTCTGTTATCAGCCTGCAGCCAGGGAGGAGAAATCGGCAGAGCTGCCTGCACTGAGTGTGTGTGTGACGAAGTCCGTGGATTGGTTAATTTGGACCAATCAGCCTGGTCATAGCTCTGGGCGTGGCTACTGTGTTCAGACGTCACAATGTCCAGGAAGAACATGAGAAATCTCCAACGAGGTGTTTTGGAGAGTTATTTTCTGTGTTAGAGTTTTACTCGCTACAGGGTGTACTTTGAGGGTTTTGACTCTGCAGACCGTTCACATGCATAAAAACCTTCATAACACAAGGGGACGGGTGATAACCGGAAAAGCATGACATGGGACCTTTAACATTTGAAATCCGATATTCGGAAAATCTTCAAAACTCTTGTGAAAACACAAATTAACTTTTTTGGTGTTTTAGATTTGTTTACCAAAGTCTTTGGATCACAAAAGTAGTGACATATTTGAATTACACTGTATATTAATGTGTTCTTCATGTCTAAAACGAAATGTAGTAAATTCTGAGTAAAACAGCTGTCAATCGCTCTACTTTCACCACAGCAGGCTGAGATACATCAGGACAGATTCATAGATATCTTAGTCATAACCCATTTAAATACTTAATTGTCTCATGTAATTAGGACTTTTAGAGCATTCTGTTTCTCTATTTGTGTTCTTTATCTATATATATTTTTTTACATCGTGTATGAGTTTTTCAGTCTGTGGCTATACATGAGACTGTGGCTGCGTTTCACTTCGGTTAAATGGATTCCTTGCGTCCCTCACTTGCGTCGTTTCCCTGCGACTAGTCCCTCCCACCAGGGAAGCATGGAGAGACGCAAGGAAACCACGAGAAGCAGGGAAATGAGTTTTAAGAGCAATGGGACGTCCTTTCCTCCGGAGCGTCACGTGAAGCGACGTCTGTTTGTGATGACGCTGCACAGCTGATCGTCTGACGATCTTTGACCACTTTGTTGTTTAGATATACCACATATTTGTAACTAGGGATGTAAGGATACCAAAAACTCACGGTACGATATTTATCGCGATATTGAAAAATAAAGGAAAAAATGTGAATTTTCTGGTTTGTACAGCATTTTAGTAGATAGTAGTATTTTAAAGTGTCATCAATATAATAATCAGACCCTGCAATAGAATAAATCAAGTTTCACTTTAGTTGTTCAAGTAACTGAACTCTAACTCACTCACTCAGCAGCATCAAGGTTATCTTCTAGGAATATGAGCATGTCCACATTTCCAGGTAGAAGCTGGGATGTTTGGGCGTTTACAAAATCCCCTGCTGTGGAAACAACTCTCTTGCTTGGTACTGATGTTGCTGGGACAGAGAGATTTGGCCATGGGTGACAGCAGTGGGTCAAACTGTGCATTGTCTCTCCACCACTTCAACAACAATACCGTTGTTGCCAAAAAGGTGAGGCTTATTGACAGGGCGAGGTATAAACATACTATTGGTACTTGTCAATGTCTCTAGGTGTGTACATGTAGCGCTGTAAATATGATGTCCTTTTGTGTTCTGTTGTTTTATGTTCATGTTGTAACCTACTTGCTGCCATGTTGGACAGGTGTCCCTTGAAAAAGAGATCGATGATCTCAATGGGACCACCTGGTTAAATAAAGGATTTTGTCAGTCTCACGACGGTATTGAGACATCTATTTACCGCGATATATCGTTACATCCCTATTTGTAACTAAATGATACATGAATTGAAACAAAACACGGTATAAACTGAGGAGTGACTCCCGTGAGTTTCATGTATTTTCTTCACTCCGCTGGGAAACTGCTCTCATGTCAAGAAGCATCAGATCAGTGCATGCGCTGCATCGTCCAATCAGTGAGCGATACACAGTAAGGGGGCGGGGCGAGTGTCTGAGGATTTCATCGAAGGATGGTCTGGTGGTTCCTCGGTTATAGCTCCTCCATTATCGCTCCTCGCTCCTCCGGCAGAAATAAGGCCATTGGGACGGTACTCAAGATGGCGCAGACAAATCAACTTCCGGTGAGACCGAGACCGAGGAGCGAGGAAATGAAAAATAAGAGAAGTGAAACGCAGCCTAACACCTACGTCACTTCGGGGCGAAAATTACGGCGCCGCCCACTTTTGGGGGAAAACTGTCATTTGAATGGCAACAATACATTAAATCATTGGAAATCGACGATCGGGCTCGATATATGGTTAAATTAAAATCAGTAGGCGAGGCTGTAATTTCGCCAGCTGTTACTCTCACGAGCGAGGCGGAACATAATTGTGTTATCATGCCAACAAGCTGCTGCGTCGCTTATTGCTCCTCAAACATTAAAACAAATCCAGAGTTACGTGTTTCTGTACTTCCTCTAAGAAGAAAGGACAGTAACAGAAGAGCTCTGTGGCTTCAGGCTCGATCGCCGTTCAAATGACAGCGTTGTTTCCCCCAAAAGTGGGCGGGGCCGTACTTTTTGCACGGAAGTGAAGTATGTGTTACGGAACGTCCACACAGTTAAAAACGAGCAACGCGACCAACAACCAATCACATGAATCTAAAGCCCCCCTGCTTGCTAGCAATGTTAAAACGAAGTAAACTGGATATAAAATCCCCAAACAGGCGAAAACCTACCAGTTTCACCCACTGCCTCTGCCACCTCCCTCCATGCCTGGTTCCTCCGGTTTGTATCCCGGTAAATAGTTCTGGTCGTAAAGAACCGGGTGATTTGCTACCGTAATTTCTCGTTTGGAATATGAGGAAATGAACTGCGGTCTGGCTCTCCTAGCTTGCACGCAGTTTGATTGGCTAGCGCTTGTACTGTCAGATTTGCATAAACGGGATTTGATTGGCTGACGCTTCCACCTCAGCTTCAAAAGTTGAACATTGCTCAACTTTTGAATCCTGAAAATCCTGGAAATCTTCGTTTTGCTTCCCACAATGCAGTTCGGCGAAAGGTGAGGCAACGTTGGAAGATTTTTTAACGCTGCTGTGTGGACGTGCCGTTACTCTCATGTATAAGTATGGTTTTCTTGTGTTTTCTTACAACATGGTCTCTTCTTTATACTTGAGTTGGTGATTTCTTTGATAGTTAACTTTATATGTTATTAACATGTAATAGTAGGCTACAGTAATATAAATAATTATTGACAAAATGTACATTGCAGATGTTAGCCACATTGGTAAGTTAGCTAAAAAGATAGCCATATTAGACAGTTATTAGACAGGTATTAGTTAAACGTTCGTTTGTCACAAAATAAATTACACTTGTTGGACTTAGATTTGAGGGCTTGGGCTTGAGCATGATGTAATTATGTTATCTATCACATTCGCTAACCTGTCTGTCTTTAAATTCTTTAAACAGCTCTGGATGCCGGTCGACGAGGTGCTTAGCCAAGTCTGATGTGTTGGCTCCCTTGGTTTGCAGGGATCTAAAACATGTCTCACAGACGGGCCTCGTGGTGTCCGTAGGCTTGCCCTCACTGTCAGAGATATGGCTCAAATACTTCCACATTTAGCTTCTGGCGTCTTTTTTGTCAACAAGCCGAGGCGCATCGGCAGTCCCACTTGCAGCCATGCTTCTCGTTTTCTCACATGCTCTGGCAGCTAGCGCGTGCACGAGAGAGGGGAGGCACTTAGAGCGTGCTTGAGAGAGGAGGCACTTAGAACGCGCTTGAGAGGGGAGGGACTTAGAACGCGCTTGAGAGGGGAGGGACTTAGAGCGTGCTTGAGAGGGGAGGGGCTGCAGTGCAGGGAGTGGAAGCAGAGCGCTGAACACACACGGCTCTTATTAAAACAGCACTTTCTCACCGGAGTACTTTTCCCCGTCATTCTTAAAGTACCGATACTAATGAAACTGAGGAATCGTAACGTTTTTAACGGCAGGGTATTGCGGTACCTTTCAAGTATCGGTACACCGTGCAACACTAATTTATACTGCTTTTTATATATCTATTGATGTACAGCACTTTGGTCAACTCTGTTGTTTTTAAATGTGCTGTAATAAAGTTGGATCGGATGCTCATGACAGCAAATCTGGGAGAATAACGAGAAGGATTTAAAGCATTATTATATAACGGAACATTACCATGGTCCCAGTCCTCGGACATGTCGGGGTTGACCCAGGTGCTGACCTGCAGGGGGATCAGTCGGTTGGTGCTGCCGCCTGCAAACAGAGCACAATGTACTGAATGTATCTTCCAACATGAGAGTAAACTGATAATAATACATTACATTTATAAAGCGCTTTTCCTGGTGCTCAAAGCGCTTACAAGCAAGTAAAACAAAATAACAACAAAAGTAGAAAGTGCTAAGCTAGGAGGAATAAGGGCAAGGGGTTAGTTGATTAGGAGTTGAAGGCAAGAGTGAAAAGGTGAGTTTTGAGGGATTGTTGGAATGATGTGAGAGTGTTGGCGGATCTGACGTGGCTGGGGAGGGAGTTCCAGAGTGTGGGGGAGGCTGCAGCGAAGGCCCTGTCACCCCAGGTCCGGAGCTCTGTCCTGATGGGCTGCAGTAGGTTAGCTTCAGCAGACCTGAGGCGACGGGTGGGGTTGTATCGTTGGATGAGGTCACAGAGGTAGGGGGGGGGGGGGGGGGGGGGAAGGTTGTTGAGGGCTTTGAAAGTGAAAAGTAATATTTTAAAGTCAAAGCGGTGTTTGATGGGGAGCCAGTGGAGGTCATGGAGGATAGGGGTGATGTGGTCGGAGTGTCGGGTGGAGGTGAGCAAGCGGGCAGCTGAGTTTTGGACATATTGACATTTTAGTGTGAACGCAGGTGATCCAGTCGGGGTGTTATGAAGGCATGGATCAGAGTTTCAGCAGCGGTCGATGAGAGGGAGGGTCTGATGCAGGCGATGTTCTTTAAAATGGAGGAATGCGTTTTTTGTGACCTGGTTGACGTGAGGGAGGAAAGTGAGGGTGGGGTCGAGGATGATGCCAAGGTTACCGATGTGAGTGGAGGGGTTGACAATGGAGCCATCGCTGGTTGAGCGGGTAAGTGAGTTTGGGCCAATGATTATAAGTTCCGATTTGTCACAGTTAAGTTTTAGAAAATAGTTTTGCATCCAAATGTGAATGTCAGTAAGGCAGGTGCTGAGCTGGGAGTGTGTGGTTGGAGAAATTGATTTTGTTGAGAGGTAGAGCTGTGTGTCATCAGCATAACAGTGGAACTGGAGTTGGTGATGACGGAGGATTTGTCCAATTGGGAGGATGTAGATGATGAACAGAAGGGGACCAAGTACAGAAACCTGAGGGACGCCATGATTGACGGGAGCTATGGGAGATTGAGTTGTTAATGGAGATGAATTGATGTCTGTCAGAGAGACAGGATTTAAACCAGGAGAGGGCAGTACCGGTAATGCCAATGGAAGACTGGAGGCGGTTGATGAGGATGGAATGGTTGATCGTGTCAAATGCGGCTGTTAGGTCAAGGAGAATGAGAATTGAGAGGGAACCAGAGTCAGCAGAGAGGAGAATGTCGTTGGTCACCTTGAGTAGGGCAGATTCTGTGCTGTGGCGAGTACGGAAACCAGATTGAAAAGGTTCATGAAGGTTATTGCAGTCCAGATGGGATTTTAGTTGGGAGGCAACAGTTCGCTCCAGAATTTTTTACAGGAATGGGAGGTTAGCGATGGGCAACGGAGATGATCGGTGTACCAGGGGGCCGAGTGAGTGAAAGAGACATACTTGGTTTTTATTGGAACGAGTTGGTTGAGACAGGAGGAGAGAGCATTGTTGTAGGTGTTGACCAGGTCAGTAGGGGAAACATTCTGGGTGACGGTGGAGTCAGGGATGGTGTCAGCCAATAGGGAGGAGAGGGAGGGGTGTATGGACTTGATATTCCAGAATTATATGGTGCGCTTCTGCTTGATGAGGGGGGTTGTGGTTAGGATGTCCATGATGAGGGCCAGGTGATCGGAGATGGTGAGGTCATAGGTGGTCAGGTTGCTGATGGCGATGCCAGTGGTGCAGATCAGGTCCAGTTTGTGACCTGGAAGTTTTTAATTGTACGATGTGAGGGTCTAAGGACAGAGGGTGTCGTATTGTCATACTGATATTCTGTACAAACTGAGACAAATGTAACATTTGTGATATTGGGCTATATAAATAAACATTGATTGACCTTTTTTATGGGTGGGAAAATCAACATGTGTGATATTGAAACAGTTGAGTATGTCCAGGAGTTCTGAAGCGGTATTGGAGTCGTTTGAGTCGACATGAATATTGAAATCACCAAGTAACAATACAGATGGAGAGATAGAGCAAAGTTGTGTGAGGAATTCAGCAAGATCCGAGGGGAAAGCAGGGTTTGGTTTGGGGGGACGGTAAATGACTGCTGTAACCAGGGGTTTTTGACCAGACAGTTTAAATGCAAGGTGTTCAAATGAGGAGGGGCAAGGGATGTTTATTGCAATTGTTTATATTATTTCTTAGAATTGTGGCAATTCCACCTGCACGCCCATGGTGGCGTGATTTTTCAATATATGTGTATCCTGGGGGTGTTGTCTGGTTGAGGGAGAAGTATTCCTGTGGTTTTTGGCAAGTTTCTGTGATACAGAGAAAGTCCAGATTATTGTCAGTGATGAATTCATTGAGAATGAGACTCTTGTTTTTTAGAGACCGGGTGTTAAACAGAGCAAGTTTAAGATGAGGTTGAGTTTGAACAGGCTGGGGTGCTTTGGGAAGGGGGCGTAGGCAGGCAGAGTGCGTGTTGGTTGTTGTGATGATGAAATGGAGGGGGTGTGTCAGTGCACGCAGCAGACCAGATGGATGAGATGGAATGACCGGACCGGGAGTAAACAAACTTTCGCCCGGAGCTTCGGTGAATGTATTTGGGTCGTTGTAGCAGTCCATGCTCACTGATGGCGGAGATCATCGTCGGGCATGGTGGAGTGGATGTGTGCTTTAGCTGGAGTAGTTTCGCGATGGAGTATGACAGAGTTATGTCGGCCGGGAAGGATGCAGCTCACAACGAACCTCTTGAGAGGATTAATGTCAGACAGCAGGAAAGCACACATCATGGCAGGTGATCGGGGTGAGTAGCGAAGTTTCTGTTGACAATCAGTGATTTTGCAGGAATCAGTGGAATGAAGGCTAAGAGACGAAAAGAAGGAGAGCGGTCCAATGCTAGCGTTAGTATGTAGCGACCCGGTGACTGGAGGTTGGCTAGCTGTAGAGGTAGCGGTCACGGCTACTAGGGCTTTCCGCACCGGGACAGCTACAAATATTTTTTCCCACCGTAGCGGTGTTGTGCAGAGACAAGGGTGTCCAATGTTAGTGGCCAGCTGACGGCAGGGAGTTGACGAGATTGTTGACGGCCAACGACTGGAGGCTGGTAGCAAACGGGCTAGCAGGCTAGGGTCCGGTACGCAGGAAAAAGCAAATAGGTAACGGAAAACTACTTTAACAAAGTAGCGATTCAGTTGGAGCCAATATTGACAGATGTTATATATAACTAACAGATGTATACAGAAAAATCAGATCAAATATGTTCAAACACGAACTGAAAGTAGGATAGCGGTGGAGAAGCGGCGAACAAACCACGCCAGCATCCTCTCCTATCGGCAGAGTAAGTGATAACAAAGGTATCCCAACTGTAGCTGAGTACATGACAGGAGGTATGATTACCTAGAAGAGCATCAGGACGGTTTGAGGCATATGATAGCTATGTGATTAACATGATGCTCATTTCTGACGTGGAGCTAATCTGAACTAAACATTGAATACTGCTTTCTATTCCTCCATCTTGTGACTGTGTAACGGGAGTTGAATACTGCCTTCTATTCCTCCATCTTGTGACTGTGTAACGGGAGTTGAATACTGCCTTCTATTCCTCCATCTTGTGACTGTGTAACAGGAGTTGAATACTGCCTTCTATTCCTCCATCTTGTGACTGTGTAACGGGAGTTGAATACTGCCTTCTATTCCTCCATCTTGTGACTGTGTAACGGGAGTTACAATCGATAGAATACAATAGAAAGCAGTATTCAATGTTTAGTTCAGATTAGCTCCACGTCAGAAATGAGCATCATGTTAATCACATAGCAAAATTCTGACTTTTTCAGAAATCACTGTTCAGGAACTAGTTGATGCTCTGTATGTGATGACTACTTCCATTCTGGAGAGGATCACAAATACATGGATCCTGAGATTGAAGCTCAAGCCGGGGACGAGTGATTATTAACATTTTTAAGTATTCAGAAAAAGTGAGAATTTTGAGAAAAAGTGAGAATTTTGAGAGAAAAAAAGTCAGAATTTTGTGAAAGTCAAACATTTTGAGATTGTTTTTTAGAAAAAGTCAAACATTTTGAGATTGAGAAAAAGTCACAATTTGGAGAAATTTGATTTTCAGAAGAAAAAAAACATTTTTTTTAAGAAAGTCATAATTTTTAGATGGTGAAAAAGTCAGAATTTTGTGATTTTGAGAAAAAAGTCAGAATTTTGTGATTTTGAGAAAAAAGTCAGAATTTGGTGAAAAGTCAGAATTTGTGAAAAAGTCAGAATTTTGCTTTGGGATTAACCTAATGCTCATTTCTGACGTGGAGCTAATCTGAGATTGAAGCTCAAACTGGTGACGAGGGATTATTAAAAATGTTAAGTATTCAGAAAAAGTTACATTTCTGAGATTTTTGAGAAAAAGCCATATTTTTGGAGAAAAAGTCAGAATTTTTTGATGTTTGAGAAAAAAAAAAATCATATTTTTGAGATTTTTTAGAAAAAGTCATATTTTTGAGATTTTTAGAAAAAGTCATATTTTTGAGATTTTTGAGAAAAAGTTAGATTTTTAGATGATGTATATGTAACAAGGGGAAGATCCTGAATGTCCTCTTCCAACATGAGAGTCACATGATAACAAAGTTATCCCAACTGTAGCTGTGAACATGACAGGATGTGTGATTACCTAGAAGAGCATCAGGACTGTTTGAGGCATATGATAGCTATGTGATTAACATGATGATTCAGCCTCTATGGAGATAGACATCAAGCATGCTCATTTCTGACGTGGAGCTAATCTGAAGTAAACATTGAATACTGCTTTCTATTCCTCCATCTTGTGACTGTGTAACTCCCTCTCTTGGATATCAGCATGTGAAGGACACTGTTCAGGAACTAGCTGATGCTCTGTATGTGATGACTACGACCAGTTTCTCCAACAGAGCCGGTATAAAAGGAGATGTCTCACGGTCTTCAATGTCCACAGAGATGCGGTCCTCGCAGGTCTCCGTGTGGGACATCAGCTGGTTCTGAGGCACCAGGTGACGAGCGTTGTACGGGCACGTCTTCAACTCGCTCGCCAGCTTCGGGTGGTTCTACATCAGCCAGAGACAAAAGGAGATGCTGCTGTAATGGAGGCGTTTACATTTACACACAAAGCTTTACATGTCGTTATATCTTAGAACCAAAGAGCTGGGGTCGTGCTTCCTGAACATTTTCTACTGTTTTTGTTTTCAAGTTTCTTAAAACTGATGCATAATGTGTTTTTATATTTTGTTCTGGGTGGTTGTACATCAGCCAGAGAGGAGACCTGCTGCTGCTGGAACCGAGGGATTTACCTTTTTACATCCAAAGATTTCCATGTCGTAGGGCTGTGCAATTAATCGTATTTTAATCGCAATTACGATTTTGGCCTGCCTCAATTACGAAAACAACATAATCGAAAAAAACAATTATTTTGCTTTGCTAGGTTGTGACAGTGCACGGCAACATATTTGATCTAATTTATTTTTATTTATATATGTTTATTAGCTTGTGGAAGTGCGCTCAAATATTTGTTGGTATTTATTATTTTGATATTATTTATTTAAATGTATCATTTATTTTATGATTGGTTTTTCAGTTGCATTATACGTTCAGGGTGATCAACAGTTAAAAAGATACTGTTCAAATTGTTATTTGTTTTAAAGTTCAATAAATGGAATAATCGTATTTAATAATCGTGATATCAATTATTGACCAAAATAATCGTAATTATGATTTATGCCATAATCGCACAGCCCTACCATGTCGTTATATCAAAGAAATCAAAGAGCTAAATCTTGGCATTGTGCTTCTGAAGCGGCGACTTCCTTAAAAAGGTAGGTAGGTCATTTTGGAGAAACCAGCTAGAGTTCGCTAGAATTTGAAAATACACATCCGAAACAAATCTGCCACTTCCTCACAGAGCCCCTCCCCCAACACACAGGAACGCGCACATGACCAATGAGGGCACGAGGTGAGTTTGTGCCCAGATGGAAGGCTGACAGGCAGGTAGGCCATCCAGTTACTTTAGCCGGCTCAGATGATTGGTCGTGCTTTTTACAGCGCCACAGCTTCCACTGATGATATTTTTATATATTTATTGTCAAAGCACTTCAGATATTCATTGCCATCGGGATGTTTTGAGCATTCCATGGAATATAACAAGTGTTTCTAAAGTGAATGACCTACCCCACCGTTAACATTTGATAACGTTTTTGTGTGCAAGTTCCTTCAAAACGATGCATAATGTGTTTTTATTTTAAGTAAAGCTAAAATACTCTGTTGTTGGTAAATGAGTATTTTAAGTCTTGGCTTCTGCATTTAAGGCGACTAGATTCAAGAGGTCTTTGTAATGTTACCAATCAATGCAATATCCAATGTTCTAGCTTCTTCTACGCTTCTTTAGACTTTTAAAAGACTCCTTAGTGTAAACAACAAATGTTCAGTTCACCTTGTGCAAAAATGACGATATTTAAATGTTCTGCTGCAAAACTGTGCCGCAGCAATATTTCCGTAGATCCACGTTCTGATTATTGCACGATGGAGTGAAGCTGGGGATCGGAGATTAAAGCGTGTAGGATGCAGCAGAGCTGTTGCATCTGGGGTTTAGGTATTGTTCTGACAGCTGTGTGTTGCAAGAACTCATGCATCTGACAGCTGTGTTAGCTCTACACAAAGATCCTTTTAATGCACGAAGTACAGTGGAATCTGCCTTCATGATGCATGTAGTCTTTTCATTTAAAAAACACTATACAGCATGTCAAAATGTAAAGGTATCGAGTCGTGGTAAACCTAGGGATGGGTATCGTTAAGGTTTTAACGGGACTCTTATCGGTTCTTTTGGAGAAAATAAGGTAAACTAACTAAACAAATTGTGAACAAAGCTAACATTGATTTTTATTTAAAATTAAATAAATAATATTTCACATCAAACGAAACAACAATGTTTTAACAAATCGTATTACATAATCTGATGACAGAACTGTAAACACAGCTGAGACTTTAACAAAATAAATAACTCAGTTATAATGTAGTTAACTCCGTGTGTTGCTGCTAGCATACATAACACCTGACGTGGAAACGTTACTCGTGGACGGGGCTACAGAGCTGCTAGAAAGACGGTGGAACCCGGTGCATTCCTCCGTCTGGATGTGGAGCACTTTTGATAAATGTTTAGACAAAGTGCTCGTGTTGCCGCCCTTACATGCTAAACTCTTATTGCGCTTTAGGCAACGAGGATCGAGACGGGTAAAGTTTAACCACCTCGGAGCGCGTTCTCTCCTCCGTGTGTGTGTTGCTGCATGTAGCAGCTGCGTGTGTGTAAACTGCCCCGCCCCCTCGCAAGCAGAGATCTCGTCTCGATTGGAAAGATCGAAAATACAAAAAAATAATCATAGACGCATGTTGCAGTCTCCTTGCGTGTTAGAAACGGAGTTGGCGAAACTAAAACTGCAATATAATGTTTGTGTAGCAATAATACACATGACATATTTTTCACACGTCTCCAGCACCGATGAAAAGACCGATAACGTCGGAGCTTAACGGAACCAGGGTCTTTAATAATTCAGCCCCGGGGCCCGTTTAATGCCGGGGCTCGGTACCCATCCCGTGGTAAACCTCTGACTGGTTTCTTCCCATTATATTTGTCCACTTCTGCACATTGCACACATGTTAAACAGAAGGGAGCGTGTGCTGCGGCGCTCCTGTTCTTTCTGTCCGTGAAGAAATATGGTTGTTACTTTACTTCCCTCTCATGTCATGCATGTAATTCACACAGAGGTATAGAGGTGATCCAACAGAACGATGCTTTATGGGGATCTAGATTGTTAGCGATATGAAATCACTTATATATCGTAATAGAAATGTTGCGGTAAAAACCAATCCATAGTTTCATGTTCCTAGTTTTTGAGGCGTGCAGCTACCTTCACATACATGTTTAGGTTTTAAAAAGCGGCTTACGTTTTTTTATCTAAAAAAAACAGCAACATCCGTTATCAAAATAGCAGAAAAGGTGCTTTATGTAGATTTATCTTCAGGGCTCGACATTAAGGACTGCCCGATGGCCCGGGGCCATCTAGTATTTAGCTCGGGCAATGAAGCCTCACCTGCTGGTTGCCCGATCGGGCAATCTATTATGCCAGTATCATGCAGCTCCTGGATCAGTAATGAGTGACCCGACAGTAAAACTAAACATATCTATAACTAGTTTAGGTAGTTTGAGAGGTAATTAAAATAGCTACGTGTGATATTCTAACCTGAAGTGTGTGTTGTGTCCGCTCACCGCTGCATGTGATCATGCAGAGCTGCGTGTCGACTCGTCAGCAGCAGCTGATCTCTCTCTCCCGTCAGATTAGACTTCACTCGCGTTTATGTCCATATCGATCAGATCCAGCTAGTTCTAGCTAATGATATGACTACCTGCTTATTAAAAGACACCTACACAATAAGTGTCGCTATGCAACCGGGTGAGGTCACAAAGTATAGCGCAGCATTATGTATTTGTTTACATGCCCACCGGAACCCTGAGGCATTACCAACAGATCAACGCACAATCAACCCATACAGGACATCTCTTTCTCCACATTAAGTGTTAGACATTAGAATGGACTCTTCTTGTCTGTCACATCAGTGGCGCAACTGAAGCGCTTTAGATTTGCCGGCTTACGGGAACTCTGACGTCGCCATTTTGTGTGCTTCGCGGATGCGCTCGGCTCCTCTCGACTGCATTTTTCAGGGCCATCTGTAAATTAGCTTAGACGGCCCAAAGGGCCATCTCCCAAAATCCTTAATGTCATGCACTGATCTTATATGAAAATAAAGGATTTTTAACCATATTACCCGTCTTTACTTTAGATGCTGGTAGATCACGACAGGTTTTGATCCCTCCTCCCTGCCACTTAATTCAGGAGTTTACTTGATTGACAGAAAAAGCGACCTATCGCTTTCCAGTCTGTTAACCCAGAATGCAAAGCGATACAAAGTCAGTCAAGTGCCGGGAAAACTCAAATTAAGAGACAAACAAGAGACAAACAACCAAATGAGTGCGGGACCGAGCAAGAAGCTAAAGACAAACCACTTCCACCCAGAATGGGAGGAAGAGTATTTGTTTGTGATGTCACATTCAAAGGTTATTTGCCTTATTTGTAAAGCAAGCGTCGCTCTGCCAAAGAAAGGTAACGTGGAGAGGCATTATCGGAGTGTTCACAAGGCATAGCAGCGACTTCCCTCCGAGTAGCGAGTTGAGAAAGAGAAAGGTCATGTATTATTGCTACACAAACATTATCTCGCAGTCTTAGTGTCGCCAACTCGTTTCTAACATGCACAAAGACAAACAAATGCGTCTATGGTCGGTGTATTTTTGATCTTTCCAATCGAGACGAGATCTTTCTCTCTCCCATCTGTGTGCGAGGGGGCAGTTTACACACGCAGCTGCTACAAGCAGCAACACACGGAGGGGATGGCGGAGAGAAGCGCTCCGAGGTGTGGTTAAACTTTACCCGTCTTGAGGTGGACAATGCTCCTTGCCAAGAGAGTTTAGCATGTAAGGGCGGTAACACGAGCAATTTGTCTAAACATTTATCAAAAGTGCTCCACATCCAGACGGAGGAATGCACCGGGTTCCAGAGTTCTCGTTAGCCGGTAATTACCGGACTACGACCGGTAAAATATGCTGAAGACCGGCAAATCTAAATCTCTCCGGTCAAAGTGTCCGTTCAAAATAATTTCCTTTTAGCGCAATACCGCATCAGTTGCGCAATTTGCGCCACTGATGTGACAGACAAGAATAGTCAATTCTAATGTCTAACACGTAATGTGGAGAAAGAGATGTCCTGTGTGGGTTGATTGTGCGTTGATCTGTTGGTAATGCCTCGGGGTTCCGGTGGGCATGTAAACAAATACATAATGCTGCGCTATACTTTGTGGCCTCACCCGGTTGCATAGCGACACTTATTGTTTAGGTGTCTTTTAATAAGCAGGTAGTCATATCATTAGCTAGAACTAGCTGGATCTGATCGATATGGACATAAACGCGAGTGAAGTCTAATCTGACGGGAGAGAGAGATCAGCTGCTGCTGACGAGTCAACACGCAGCTCTGCATGATCACATGCAGCGGTGAGCGGACACAACACACACTTCAGGTTAGAATATCACGCGTAGCTATTTTAATTACCTCTCAAACTACCTAAACTAGTTATAGATGTGTTTAGTTTTACTGTCGGGTCACTCATTACTGATCCGCGAGCTGCATGATACTGACGGGCTGTCAGGAGAGGGGGAGAGTGCTCCGTTTATTATTCCCGTGTTATTATAAATTACTGAACACATTTGAATAGTTTATCTAATATAATTTGTTTAATATGGAATCATATCAATTTGTTTTAAAGCTCAATAAATAACAAAGAAGACCTTTGACCGGCACTTTTCTCATTTTGTCCGGAAGATTTAAACTTTAACGGACATGTTGACCGGCGAAAAAATATTCTAACGGGAACTCTGCCGGGTTCGACTGTCTTTCTAGCAGCTCTGTAGCCCCATCCACGAGTAACGTTTCCACGTCAGGTGTTATGTATGCCAGCAGCAACACACGGAGTTAACTCCATGATACAAACATGGGTTAATGATTAGAGGTAACTGAGTTATTTAGTTTGTTAAAGTTTCAGCTATTCTGTTTACAGTCCTGTCATCAGATTATTTAATACGATTTGTTAAAACATTGTTGTTTCTTTTGATGTGAAATATTATTCATTTACTTTAAAGGGATAGTGGAAATGGAACCTCAAATAGTTTCGTTTTAACTTATATACAAGCATAATTACGTACCAAAACAATCACACCTGATTAAAAAAATATAATAATTGCCTTACTCATGTTAGAAGCACTTTATTGCAGCTTCCCCGAAGTTTTTTAGAAACGAAATGTTCGACTCAGCCAAACCGGAAGTGACGAAAACTCAGGAAGACGATACGATAACAAACCATGGCGTCTATGCAGAATGAACGTGGAAGGGCAAATATACCAGACAAAGAAGAAGGATTGTACGAGGTATCCAGTGATGATAGCGAGTCAGAAACATCCTCTCGGCTTTCCTACGAAAATGTTGTTTTAGGAACTGAATCTGAATCCGGTTCAGTAAGCGACGATGGTGACAATATTGAGCCAGAAGATGGACCATTACGTCCTTATTTGTTCGAGCCCGAGCCCGAGGTGATGGTTCACGGCATGGGCAATGGCGAGGATGACCAGGAGCCAGATGATGCACCCCTACGCACAAATAATCTTGACTGGTAGGTCCCTAAGCATAGCTCACGCATCTTAAGATCACCTGTAGCCTTTACAAATATTAATCATTGTTAACCAGTTAAGCCCGAAGGTCCCCCCAGTGGACCCCTCCCACAGTTTTTTTTCTCTCACATGTCTCAGGGCTTCTTAACATTTATGAAACTATTAATGTTTCATACCCTTTTAAAGGTAAGAAACTCCGCTAACTGACAATAAGAACAATTGTTAACTAGAAAAAACACAAGAGTAATACCAAGCCTTTGAATTAGCATTGAGCGAAACAATGCTAACTAATGCTAACGCTTTTTTACACACAACACACGGTAGAAATGCCCTTATTACTATCTTAACTGCACAAACAAGATATACGATTTAAAGCTGAGACTCCACAGAATCCACACATGTAATGTCATCACTAATCCTAGGCTAGCCAGGCTGCCTGTCAAGTGTAGGCTGTACTCACAGTACTGTTAGTCTATCATGTCTATATGATGACTGTAGTGTACACATTCGACACTGTGTACCGGATAAATGGCGTTGTACAAAATGGTACAGGCTAATGATGCATTAAATCAACAAGAAAACATAATAAAATACTCACTTCTTATGTATTCCACTTTCAATTTGAGCTAGAGACCGAGGAATCTCGAAACAATCGTCAGTAAAATGACGGGAGCACACGACTGCCGAATTACTCGTCAGCTTCGGCTCCGTGAAGTTTGCCCGTGTTATCTGAACACATTTCACCCACTGACGACAAATGGCTGGGTTTCTTGGAAACGCATGCGTCGATACGCCATTCTCTGCATTTGCTGTCGCACTACAGCCATACAAAACACATCTATTCACCATAATAAAGGTCGGCTATTCACATGCAAATGCTATTGAATGTCCGCCATTGTTTGTGCCCGTCTTCCTTTGCTCTCGTCATCACCCGAAGATTCCCGACGATTCCCGAAGTATTTCGTTTCATTGAGAGGGCGCAGTAAAATTGAAAATAAAATGAAACTAGGCCATGAAATAAAAAAAAATTGTTTATTATGCTTATTTTTTATAAAATACATAAGTTAAACCCAAAATTCGCAGATTTCCACTATCCCTTTAAATAAAAAGCAATGTTAATTTTGTTCAAAATGTGTTTAGTTAATTCAATAATATATGTATTTTTGAATCAAGTATTCATCTTTATTGTCTTGTTAGTTTCCACATGCCTAAAACAACCTCAAGCTACATCTAAAAGTTGATGGCTAAATAAGAGCGTTTGAGAAATTGTGCAAGGCATACAGTAATAGTCCGAAAAGTCAATTAATCGTTTCATTAATCGATAGATTAATCGATTATCAAATTAGTTGTTTGTTGCAGCCCTATTATCCCATAAATAAATAAAACGTGTTATTCAGCAACCCTTGCAATTTGGGATTTTATTTTTGGTTGGTAGACCTCGGTGAGCTGGTCATTTCAAAAGTAGCTCACCAGCCAAAAAAGTGTGGGCACCCCTGCTTTACAAAATAAGTACCTACACGTCCACTTTAATGTAAATATATAGCCTGCTGCTGTCACTCACCTTCCTGCACTTTATCAGGTGGTACGGGAAGCGGCAGACCCGGATCAGGTGGTTCTTATCGAAGGGACACTGCAGGAGGGTGTCCGGATCCAGGTGTGGTTCTTTGCCAACTTTAAGATAAGATTAGATCAGATTAGCAATAGTTTAAAAGCAACAGGGTGAGGATGAAAAACAGGACGATTCACAGAAGATTAATAATAAGTCACTTTTTAAATAAGAAATGAATTAAATTAACATGTATACATATTTGGGTCGTATATACATATTAAATATATTTACATGTATGTGTGGCGGTAAAAAGTTATTGAAAGTGTTGCTTTGTCTTAAATCTGATTCCATAAATTAGGATGATGAAATGTGTAAAAAATAGGTTTAGTTTTACTTATTTCCTCGCCCTCCAGCAGCACTGCTCTCTCAGCAGCAGCCGTCCTGCACGGGTCGATCGTGGATCCGAATCTGAAGGAGGTCGCCATCTTCAGCTGAGATTCACCGGACAGCAGCTGGTCAAACTGGATGGAAGAAAACAAGGACAGGTTTCTTCTTCTGGTTTAATGGCGGTTGGCAAACAGCTATAAGGTGCACTGACAGGTTTCTAGACATAGATATATATATATATATAAACACAAGATGGCTCAAGGGGGAGTCGCCAGCGTAGCTCACCGGCGGCCATCTTACCACAGTCAACAACTACTGCTACAGCTGTTGTAAGGTGAGGGATCTGCACAAAAATACTCTTAACTCGCTGACATCTTGACTGATTTACAAACGGTTTGGTTTATTATAAACGTTATTAGCATGGCTATGATTAGAGATGTCCCAATCCGATCACGTGATTTTGCAAAAGATCGACAAAAATGACCATGTTCACGTCTTAAAGTCATCCTGAGGCCTTCGTTTTGGTTTAAAATGACACAACATCATGTATGTGTTGCTTCTTTTGGGCTTGTTTTCAGACCTGGTTGCTTATTTCTCTCAAATCTGGCAACAGAGTGGGCGCAGTGTCTAATAGTAGCAGTAAGCTAACGAGAGGCTACGTTCAGCTGGTGACTCGGGAGTCGGGACAGAGAAAATGTCAGGAGTTTGGAAGTACCGTAATTTTCGGACTATAAGCCGCGCCTTTTTTCCCCATTTTTCGACCCTGCGGCTTATATAACGGTGCGGCTAATCTATGGATTTTTACAGCTAACGGCCACTAGGGGACCTCCTAAATCTATGGATTTTACAGGTTACAGTCCACCACCTTTAACTCTATGGGCTCTATGGCCGGTCCGCGCCCCCCACCTTTAAGCGGCGGGCTCCAGCAGGAAAAGCTGGAGGCCGGAAAAGAGTGAGACAGGTAGCGCGCAAAAGTAAAAGTGGAACCGAGAGTGGTACGAGAGACAGAACGAGAGCAAGACAGACAGACATTACGAGAGCGAAACAGTTTGTGCAAAGGAAGTTTTCATGCACAAACGATCACTGCCGGTACGTGCGCTGGGAGCGCACCGTTTAAGTTTGAAAGTTGAAAAGTTTGTGTGTCTGAAACGCTATGTGATACAGTAGTTTACACAGCACAGTAGGCCTACATGTTCTGTAGCTACTATGGCACTAAATGGTAACACTTGAATACGTTATGCAAATATGCAACTTGTTTGTTGAAATGTTAATAAATGGGAGCTTCCTCAAACAGCCATCTCTTTCCCGACAATCCCCTCTGTGCACGAACCCTTGCATATGGTAATTAAACATTAAAACACCTGCGGCTTATCGTCCAGTGCGGCTTATATATGTACACATCATTCAATTTAGCTGCTGCGGCTTATATGCAGGTGCGCCTTATAGTCCGAAAATTACGGTATTATAAAATTGAAAGCGAAGGCAGTGTAACAGCCAGATGCAATGTTTGTAAGAAGGAGGTTCCGCGTGGTGGAAAGAACAGAGCTACGTTCAACACGACCAATCTAACACGCCACCTGAGAAACAAACACCACCAACAACACGAGTACACAGCGGCCACTCAGGTAACGGCACTGAAACAACCGACACTTTCAGAGGCTTTCAAAAGGAAAGAGAAACTGCCCCAGAACAGTGAAAAGGCCAAAAAAATAACAGCCAAGATAGCTGAACTCATCGCGTTGGATGAACAGCCGTTATCTGTTACCTTTTTTTTCTCTTAATGCATTGCATAAAGATCGCAGATTGTCAAAATCAAATGATCGGAATCGGGAGCAAAAAAAGGTGATCGGGACATCCCTAGTTATGATACAGGAGACAACAAGACATGTTGATAACAAACCAAACCGTTTGAAAATTGGTTGAAAATTGAGCAATCTACGGTTATTTCAATAGTGCACCATAGACATAATGTTATGAATGAGCCGCCATGTGGCAACGTCGGTCTCCATTGGCCAGCAGCGCGGGTGAGTCATCTAGTATATATATTAATGCTGTCAAAATTATCGCGTTAACGGCGGTAAATAATTTTTGAATTAATTGCGCTAAAAATATTTAACGCATTTAACGCGTGAAGAATGGCCCGCCCCATACATCCCACCAGTGGCAGCGCCAGGGTATGGCTGGGGTAGGCTACACCCATACCAAGAAATGGCTTAGCCCCACCTTGAAAAATGATGTTAAAGTAAGCAAAATAAAGTCCGCCAACTCGCGCCGAGGATTGCACAGACAGCAGCTAGTAAGATTGATTTCAGTAGCCACTTGTCTGGAAATACCGAAGACCAGAAACGGTTTTGAAAACTTTTGTCACGTAGTGATCGTCTTCTCAATAGAACATCTTTGATAATGGATAACAAGATAACGGCGTGGTGTTGTTGCAGGAAGTTCCGACGGAGAATACTTTTGCTGTAGTGCAGGGGTGCACATAACTGGTACGCAGGTTATGTGCGTAATCTGAAATGCGTACCGTCACTTGTGTCACAAAGCGCATTTGCATACCGACGTACTAGTGAAGCTTTTCCAGAAGGCGGTTAGATCACCGGACGACAGTTGGTCTCCGTGTGCACAGACAGGGCTGCTGTTAAAAAAATAGTTGTATGTATTGATTTAAATTGACATGCATCCGCTAAGAAAAATAGTCCGTTGTTACTGTTTGAACTAACGTAGCAACGGCAGGAACTGATTCGATAGCGTTTTTGAGGAGCTTTTTGATTACAGATTTGAAAACATCGTTGCTTCCTTTAAAAGTAGCACAATTCATTATGTCAAACCTTGGAAAGTATCTAGATATCCCTGCCCTAATGCCAAAGTAACTGCACACTGAATATGTGTCGCTGTCTGATGTCTATGTCTGGACCGCTGCGTAAAAAGGAGGGTTTCTGCCCGTTACTTCTCCGCTGTTTTCTTGTCGCTCTTGTCTTGTCAGTTAGTTTCAGCCAAACTGTAAACAGTTAAATCGAACGGACTTCTTTGTGCAGATGTGAGCGTCCTTAACAACGGTCAATACATCCTTGACATCGGTCTGTCTGTTCTGGATTAAAAACGTGTCAAGTGTTTTGAATTGACCAATCAGAATCGAGTATTCAACAAAGCCATGTAATAATGTTTTTTAACGGACGTTGTCTGATTATATAATCATATGCGCGGGCCGCTAGTGTGTATTGATCTCCAGACTAACAGCAGCATGAGAATAACCTGCCGAAAGTGCCGATGCTCCATGGCGGAGGCTCCGGTAGAAATTGCCGGGATTTGCGTTTTTACCCCCTTAATGTCTGACCAATGGTTGAACAGCATTTCCGAGCACATGACTTGTGTTTAAAGTTTATAGTCCGTTTGAGTTTTGCCCGTGTGAACGCAAACCGAACCTTCTGAAAAATGAAACAATGTAACAAACTGTGGTCTGGTGCATCCAGAGAGCGGACTATTAGGTGTGAACACACCCTTATATAGGCCTATACGGTCTATGGGTAAAACCGTTCAGAGGTACACGATACTAGGGCTTTTGAAGCTAGCCGCTAACTTCACATACATGTTATTAAGAGTATTCATCTGGTGGCTATATTTTCACACAGTTTAATCGTAGCAAAAGGCACATTTCTTAAAAATAAACATGAATAAAAAAGGAATAATCAAACTTTCCTGCTAAATTGCCCATGCGTTATTATTAGCCATTAGCTCCGCCTGCTAGCCAAAACTCGAAACTTCGAAATAAAGCAGATAATTAAAAGTTTAAAACTGCGACATCAACTCAATATCAGTTAAAATCTGTTTTGAATACAGTCTGTTTAAAAATGAAGAGTTGCCAAGTAAGAAATAAACATTTATGGACCTTTTTGTTGAGAGATGTTCCGAGCAGCTCCTGTAGTCACTACCCGATCTGCAGCCCTGCCTTCTCTGTAGTGCGCGCGTGCGAGATGGTCCACCATATTTGCCAACTACATACGGCAACCCAAGTAGGACACTTGACACAGTGGCTTTTGGCGAAGCACAAATAGAAAATCGAGAGAGATGAGTTATTACAACGTGACTTCACTATTATTTAACAACTCTTTTTATTGGGTTCTTTTATTTGGGGTTAAGTACATTGTCAGAATAAGTGAGAAATTAATTTAACTTCTGTTGGACAGCTATCATACTGAATAAATATTTACTGTGAATGTATGCAAATATGTATGGCATATAGCTGTCTAACAGAAGTTAAATCCATTTCTCACTTATTCTGACAATGTACATTACGGTACCTAGACGTCGTTTGTTCCCTACACTACGGTAAAGAAACGTCATTTGTCCTTGCCCTTTTCAAACGTCACTACGGTAAATAAACGTGCTCTTTTCACACGTCACTACGGTAAAGGAACGTGCTCTTTTCTTACGTCACTGCGGTAAAGGAACGCAATTGGTCCCTGCCCCTCTCTGCCCGTCACTACGGTGATCCAACATGGCGCTGCTGAGCTCCTCTTTGACCCGGTTCTGTTGTCTCAGGACAAACAGGATAAATAATGGACTTTATTCCGCTTACCTGCCCTGTCAGTACAGGTATGTTCTGAGCTATTTAAGCCTCTTTCGTCCACTATCCGTCCCGTTATTCTGCGAGCATTTCACTTAAGTCCTTGCTAAGTTTAGCTAGCTTCACTTCAGGGAACCATATACCGGTTTGTCACAAAAACGGTTAATTAAAAATACGTAAAATGAGATTTAAACTATATTTTAATTGCTGTGATACGCCTTAAACTACCCTTTTAATTATTGATGTGTTAATATATCAGCAGATCAATAGGGTGAGAGATGATTTCCGGTTGTTTTTCTCATAAATAATATTTACCGGCAAGTAACAAATACTGGTTTCATCCTGTTTGGATTATGACTTGAATTTCACATGATTTTTAACAATTAATAATACAGTAATTGCAAGAATTTTAAATATTGAAATAATAGTTTAAACAAATCGTATTTCTTATGTAAAAAAATATTCAAAATTCCTAATTTTGTTCATATTAATACCTTAAACTCATATTTCTGAAATGTTTATTATCAATATTATTAGTAAATATTATATTGAAGCAAGTGAAGGAAAAGTAGGTTTATATATGATTTAAAAAATCAATAATAAAATGTACATAGCAAAGATTTATTGGGACATATATTATTGTTAAAGGCCTATATAATTACTATTCATTTTTTTTTGTGATCAAATGCTTTATGTATTAAACAAATGGTACAATCAATAACATCAAATCCAATACTGTACAACACAGCACAACACCCCCCCATCCAGATCCCCATTAGATAGTTATCCTAATATGCTTTTGAGGTTCATAATGAGCGAAGTCCACATCTCTGGTGTTGACTCCTTCGCCCCATGTACCCGGGCTGTCGGTACTTCTAGATACGATATGTCTAGATATGTTAGAACCCAGACCTTACGTGAGAGGGAATGGCGAGGCTTCCAGCGAGTCGCAACCAATTGTTTTGCTACTGTAAGCCCGGCTAATAGTGCTCGCCTTTTGGTCAGGGTTAAACCCAGGTTGGACAGGTCGTTTAGGATAAGTGTAACAGGTGAATGAGGCACGTTAGTCTCAAATATCGCCGAAAGGTTAGAGGTCCCCCAGAATAAATAATAATGCATTTTATTTATAGAGCGCTTTTCTGGAAACTCAAAGACACTTTACACAGTCAAAACAAATGAGTTTAGAGAAAGTCTATGGCCTGCGCTCCCAAGATTTGATTCGGATGCTGGTTCCTAACGTAAGAACAAAACTAGGTAAAACAGCTTTTAAATATGCGGCCCCCACAGCTTGGAACAAAGTACAGAAGGAGCTGAAACTCTCAGATGTAATCACTATGGGGGAATTCAGGTCCATCCTAAAGGACAGAGAACACGACACCATTGGTAGATGTGCGTGCTCGTATATCCAAAAATCGTTTTAAATTTTGCCAGTTTTTAATGATTTTTAATAGTTTGTTTTACTTCGCATATTGACTGGCTAACGTGCCATTTTATTTGTGTTTTACAGCTCTATTCGTCCGCCTGTCTTGTTTGTGTTGTATCTGTTGTAACTTCGTTCATGCTGCCCTCTTGGCCAGGTCACTCTTGGAAAACAGATTTTAATCCCAATGAGTCTTTTACCTGGTTAAATAAAGGATATATATATAGTTAAAACAACACACTTAAAATATATAAAACACAACATTAATTACATATTAAAAGCAAAATAAAAAATGTAACCTCTGCATGAGCTATGTTCGTTATTCTGTGTTTTTAAATAAAAAAAGAGACAATTTCCTGCATTTTAATCCACTTTCCTTCCTGATGTTTTGCAATAAATACACGTATTCCCCCTCTCTGCAGACTCTACTCCACGTCTCAAGTCAGACGAGGTTTGGGGCGATACGTCCAGATAGTCAACTCCAAATATGAAAGTTTCCTCAAAACAAGATTTCCTCGCTTCTTCCAGCTCTATCACACTTTTGTGGAAGGTACGATCATCTTTGAACTCCTAACATTCAAAGGTCCCCTATCATACTCTTTTCCAACACGAGAGGGTCCGACCTTTGCAATATTTGTAACATTGACCGCCATCAGTTTGTTCTTTCCACATGTTTCTTATCATCAGCTTTCACATTACCGTCATTGATTTTTTAATTGAATGGTTCCAGGGATCAAGCTGCTGTTCAGAGACTGCAAAGAGGTGAAGAGGATAAAAGTGAACATGCACTCTGACAAACTGCAGTTCAAGGATCTGCCCTACAGGGACATGGAGAGGCTCCGACAGGTCAGTGCTTTATCAAATATTATATATATCAGTATAGTGCCTCTACTTTAAAGAGTCCTCTCCTGCTGATGTTCAGGTGTATATCAGTATGTAGTGTCTCTACTTTAAAGAGTCCTCTCCTGCTGATGTTCAGGTGTATATCAGTATGTAGTGCCTCTACTTTAAAGAGTCCTCTCCTGTTGATGTTCAGGTGTATATCAGTATGTAGTGCCTCTACTTTAAAGAGTCCTCTCCTGCTGATGTTCAGGTGTATATCAGTATGTAGTGTCTCTACTTTAAAGAGTCCTCTCCTGCTGATGTTCAGGTGTATATCAGTATGTAGTGTATCTACTTTAAAGAGTCCTCTCCTGCTGATGTTCAGGTGTATATCAGTATGTAGTGTCTCTACTTTAAAGAGTCCTCTCCTGCTGATGTTCAGGTGTATATCAGTATGTAGTGTCTCTACTTTAAAGAGTCCTCTCCAGCTGATGTTCAGGTGTATATCAGTATGTAGTGTCTCTACTTTAAAGAGTTCTCTCCTGCTGATGTTCAGGTGTATATCAGTATGTAGTGTCTCTACTTTAAAGAGTCCTCTCCTGCTGATGTTCAGGTGTATATCAGTATGTAGTGTCTCTACTTTAAAGAGTCCTCTCCTGCTGATGTTCAGGTGTATATCAGTATGTAGTGTCTCTACTTTAAAGAGTCCTCTCCAGCTGATGTTCAGGTGTATATCAGTATGTAGTGTCTCTACTTTAAAGAGTCCTCTCCAGCTGATGTTCAGGTGTATATCAGTATGTAGTGTCTCTACTTTAAAGAGTCCTCTCCTGCTGATGTTCAGGTGTATATCAGTATGTAGTGTCTCTACTTTAAAGAGTCCTCTCCTGCTGATGTTCAGGTGTATATCAGTATGTAGTGTCTCTACTTTAAAGAGTCCTCTCCTGCTGATGTTCAGGTGTATATCAGTATGTAGTGTCTCTACTTTAAAGAGTCCTCTCCAGCTGATGTTCAGGTGTATATCAGTATGTAGTGTCTCTACTTTAAAGAGTCCTCTCCTGCTGATGTTTATTTAGCTGGCCGGCTCTGTTGTGATTGGTCAACTGCTTAGAGATGTCCCGCCCCAAAGCCTATCACGTACAATGTGTTGGAGCGCTAGCCAATAGGAGCGGCAGTGTTCTGTAGTGATGTCACCATGTTCCGGAAGCAAACAAAGGAGTCCAACTGCAGGCCATTTACAAGCTAAACAAACAAATAGCAGACTCTTTTTTTTAACGTATCTCTGTAACTTATTTGAAATGTTTGATCTGACGGCAGCTCTTCTTCTGTCCCTCAGTTCCGCAGAGACGTGGGGAAGGCCGTTCCTCTGCTGGTGATCTCCATCCCTCCCTTTGCCAACTACCTGGTGTTCCTCCTGATGTGAGTCACTGTCCCCCCCTGCTCTTCATCACCATGCTCTTCATCACCATGAATGTTTACTTTCCTCCCTGTTAAGTCTTAAAACAGGTTTAAATATCCTAATTCTGGAAATTGAAGTGGGTTTAAAGGTCAAAGATGGTAACAGTAAAACGGGAACATGTGTTGTCCGGGGATTCAAAATGGATGAAAGGAATGTAAGAAGGTTAGAAAAGTGTCTAAAGAACTATAATCTCACGGGAAGACTCGGGGTCGAGCAGGGGTCTGCAACCTTTTTGACCAAAAGAGCCATTTTGCCACCTTTTCCAACCATTTTTTTTGTCTGGAGCCATCCATCCATCCATCCATCCATCCTTCCATCCATCCATCCATCCATCCATCCATCTTCTCCCGCTTATCCGTGGTCGGGTCGCGGGGGTAGCAGTTCCAGCAGAGAGCCCCAAACTTTCCTTTCCCCTCATCAACCAGCTCTGACTGGGGGGTCCCAAGGCGCTCCCAGGCCAGAGAAGAGATATAATCCCTCCACCTGGTCCTAGGTCTACCCCTTGGTCTCCTCCCAGCTGGACGTGCCTGGAACACCTCCCTAGGGAGGCGCCCAGGTGGCATCCTAACTAGGTGCCCGAACCACCTCAACTGGCTCCTTTCGACGCGAAGGAGGAGCGGCTCAACTCCGAGTCCCTCCCTGATGACCGAACTTCTCACCTTATCCCTAAGGGAGACACCAGCCACCCTGCGGAGAAAACCCATCTCGACCGCTTGTATCCGCGATCTCGTTCTTTCGGTCATGACCTATCCTTCATGACCATAGGTGAGGGTAGGAACGAAATGAAGACGAGTGAAGATTGTCAGCTGTCTTCCTCCCCCGTGTTTTCCCTCCAATACGTAAAGGCTGCAGCACCTTTGACAACTTCTCTCCACATATCAAACATCCCGGTAAGCCAGCATCGTTTGCTGTGAAAGCAGATAACTCTAACCACGCAGAATGAAACCCTCTGTGTTCCTGTGATACTTTGATGTATCCATAGTTCGCTCATCGAGCCGGGGGTCAGGTTATTCGCCTGCAGGAAAAGGCGCTGGCGCGGGACCGTAGCAGGATGTGACGCATATTTTAGTTGATCTAATTAAAACCGTTTTGTTTTTTATTTACGTGTCACAGTATCACCTCAAAATACAAGATATGAAACATTTTGCGCAACAAAATATAAATAGTCCTATAAATACTTTTATTTTATTTCCTTCTTATTTTTGGCTAAGCTCAAGGGAGCCTGAGCCGCGGGTTGCCGACCCCTGGGCTATCTGGTGAGGGGTGTTTCCAAACATCTGGAACAAACTCCCAGAAACCTGCCGGTCCGCTGCAACTCTGACTACCTTTAGATCCAAGACGTTTCTTTCTGCCGCTGCTTTTGATTGAACTATTCACATCCCACACTGCACTGTCACTTCCATTCATGTACCTGTTACTCATGTGTTATTATCTTTGCTTTTTGATGTTTAAGGTAAAGCACTTTGAGTTGCCTTGTGTTGAAAAGTGCTGTATCAATAAACTTGCCCCCCCCCCCTGCAGGTATTTCTTCCCCCGGCAGCTCCTGATCCCTCACTTCTGGACCCCCCGGCAGCAGCTGGAGTTTCGGGGTGTGTCCCATTCGGTGCGGGTCCAGCAGCACCAGCCCGTCCTCTCTGGGCTGCAGAACCTGAAGGTCTCTGAGGGGGTTCTGCAGAAACGCCTGCAGAACCTCTGCGTCAAAGTAAGAGAGCACCAGAGAACACAGAAGTCACCGGAAGGAGATCAAACATTCAAAGGTGTTATCGTCAGCAGCTACAGTGGAGAAATGGCAATGACATTCTTCTGAAAATACAAAGTAGTGTAAAAAGCATATACATGTAAATAGATGTGTACAAGAACAGAATATGAAATTAAATAATGTACATTAAGACAACATTAAATACGGTTTAATGCGGTTTAAAACGGTTTATTATCCTGTTTGGATTTTGAGTTACACATGATTATGCTCGATTAATAAGATCATCTTGAAGACGATTAAGTTAATTTAAAATGATTTTAAAAAACTAAATTATACAAAAACTGTATTCAAAGTTTGACCCATCTCTTTTTGACTTGCCTCTTTACAAACTGTTTAATCCAATAACAACAAAGACTTGAGGTGTTTCGTTAATCTTAATCCAAAGGTGTAATTAGTGACATGTATTAAATCCAGCCGCTAGATGTCAGCGTTGCTAAACTAATGAACACGACTGATTCAAATCATTAGTTTTTATTCTGTCTCTTTTATAAAAGCTTGTTTTGCTTTTTGGGGAAATGATTGGTGGAAGTAAATTAATCCCGTGTTACCACTTCCTTTGACTCCTCCCACACGCTCTCGTGTCTGAGGGCTTGCTTCCTCTTCTGCTCATGAACTTGTCCTAGCTTCGTGTTTTAGCTGTGTGTTCTAGCTTCGTGTTCTACTGTAGCTTCATGTTCTAGCTTCGTGTTCTACTGTAGCTTCATGTTCTAGCTTCGTGTTCTAGCTTCGTGTTCTACTGTAGCTTCATGTTCTAGCTTCGTGTTCTACTGTAGCTTCGTGTTCTCGCTTCGTGTTCTAGCTTCGTGTTTTAGCTTCGTGTTCTAGCTTCGTGTTCTACTGTAGCTTCATGTTCTCGCTTCGTGTTCTAGCTTCGTGTTCTAGCTTCGTGTTTTAGCTTCGTGTTCTAGCTTCGTGTTCTACTGTAGCTTCATGTTCTAGCTTCGCGTTCTACTGTAGCTTCATGTTCTAGCTTCGTGTTCTACTGTAGCTTCATGTTCTAGCTTCGTGTTCTAGCTTCGTGTTCTACTGTAGCTTCATGTTCTAGCTTCGTGTTCTACTGTAGCTTCATGTTCTCGCTTCGTGTTTTAGCTTCGTGTTCTACTGTAGCTTCATGTTCTAGCTTCGTGTTCTACTGTAGCTTCATGTTCTAGCTTCGTGTTCTAGCTTCGTGTTCTCGTTTCGTGTTCTACTGTAGCTTCATGTTCTAGCTTCGTGTTCTAGCTTCGTGTTCTACTGTAGCTTCATGTTCTAGCTTCGTGTTCTACTGTAGCTTCATGTTCTAGCTTCGTGTTCTACTGTAGCTTCATGTTCTAGCTTCGTGTTCTAGCTTCGTGTTTTAGCTTCGTGTTCTAGCTTCGTGTTCTAGCTTCGTGTTCTACTGTAGCTTCATGTTCTAGCTTCGTGTTCTACTGTAGCTTCATGTTCTAGCTTCGTGTTCTAGCTTCGTGTTCTCGCTTCGTGTTCTACTGTAGCTTCATGTTCTAGCTTCGTGTTCTACTGTAGCTTCATGTTCTAGCTTCGTGTTCTACTGTAGCTTCATGTTCTAGCTTCGTGTTCTCGCTTCGTGTTCTACTGTAGCTTCATGTTCTAGCTTCGTGTTCTAGCTTCGTGTTTTAGCTTCGTGTTCTAGCTTCGTGTTCTAGCTTCATGTGTGCACATAGAACCAAAGAGTGATAAATGGAGTGTCTTTGTTCTCCAGGTGCAGAACGGAGTGACTCCTCAGGTTTCTGAAATCCTGGCTGTGAGAAATCTGTTCTCCGGACCCCCGCTGGGCGTCAAGAGGATGAGCAACGAGCAGATGGTCAGTGACTCACTCACTAACTCACTCACTGACTGACTAACTCACTAACTCACTGACTGACTGACTCACTAACTCACTAACTCACTGACTCACTAACTCACTGACTCACTAACTCACTGACTGACTGACTCACTAACTCACTAACTCACTAACTCACTAACTGACTCACTGACTGACTAACTAACTCACTCACTGACTCACCTCCTACACACTCACCTCCTACACACTCACCTCCTACACACTCACCTCCTACACACTCACCTCCTACACACTCACCTTCTACACACTCACCTCCTACACACTCACCTCCTACACACTCACCTCCTACACACTCACCTCCTCCACACTCACCTCCTACACACTCACCTCCTCCACACTCACCTCCTCCACACTCGCCTCCTACACACTCACCTCCTACACCTCCTACACACTCACCTCCTCCACACTCACCTCCTCCACACTCACCTCCTCCACACTCACCTCCTCCACACTCACCTCCTACACACACACCTCCTACACACACACCTCCTACACACTCACCTCCTCTGACGCCCCAAAGGCCTGTCAGAAAAGGTGGGTCCTTAACTGCCCCTTAAAAATCTCTATTGAGGCAGAGGCTCTTAGTGTCTGGGGGAGTTTGTTCCAAAGCCTTGGGGCCACCGCCTCAGAGGCACGGTCCCCCTTTAGCCTGGTTCGGGGCACCCTTAGGAGGCCTCGCTCAGAGGACCTCAGGGCCCGGTTCGTGCTGTGAGGGTGGATCAGGTCGATAATATAGGCTGGGGCTTGGCCACTAACTCAATCACTCACTAACTCACTCACTCACTAATAACTTAATCAAATACTACTCTTACTTAAGTAACATTATGATTGCAGCACTTTTAATTGTAACTGAGTATTTGACGCTGTATTATTGGTGCTCTTACTTCAGTGAGAGATCTCAGTATTTCCTCCAGCTCTGGAAAATGCTCTTTTATAACAAGTCCTTGAAAAGTCTGTCAATCACAAACTGGAACTATTTGTGTCTCTCCTGTGTTTCTTCCTCAGAGGCTCGTCTCCCCGCTCCTCTTCCTCACCCCTCGTCTCCCCAGCTTCCTGATGTCTCGCCAGCTGCAGCATCGCGGATCAGAACTTCTGCATCTGGACCGAGCTCTGAGCAGCCTGGGAGTCCAGAACCTGAGCGAGGCCGAGCTCAGACAGGTGCGTCTCTCAGTGATACCTCCAGAGAGGGCAACGAACACACATCCTTTACTCAAGTAGAAGTACACATACTCGTGTTTAAAAAATACTCTGGTAGAAGTACTGACTAAACTTCTTTACTCCAGTAAATATATTTATTTGTCTTTCAGTAGGTTTATATCTCTGTGTATTTAATGTATTATTATTATATATCTATAACGCGCGGTTCATTATTCTCAAAGATATTGAAGTGAATGTTATTTTGTATATATTGATTACTGTGCTTTTATTTAGGTCTTAATGTGTGCATATCAGTGGCGAACCGTGTCTATCACAACTGGACCTTCTGTAGACACCCCCCCCCCCATCATCTTCACCCGTTGCACTTGCCATTTCAACGTTAAAAACAATAAAACGGCATGAATTGCTTCGTCGCATTCATTTGGCACACGGCACCGTAACCAGTGGCAACCTAGAAATAAGTGGAATAAGTGTGCAAAATATTTAAATTGTATTTTCGGATCCTGAACGAGACCGCCGCCAGAGCGCGTCTCCCCGTTACCTGCAGAAGGAAGCCATGCACGCAACGCAGCCCCGCTCTCTTTAACTCCAGGCGACTTTCTGCCGCTTTCCTCCGTGGTGCTGATCGTTTCACGACGGAGGAAAGCACTTCACTAACTGCAGTACCCACAAGGAGCTGTACAAATGCCGCAGTTTTTGCGTGGCTGTGTCTTTAGTTGAAAGCCCAGTGGCGATCTGCTCATCTCTCATCGAAATAATATGCTACAAAGGGGCGGACTGGCCATCTGTGTGTTGAACTCTCCTGTCGGCTCCCAGACCGTAGTGGAGGAGGGCAGAAGCAACAAGCTTCAGGTTCAATAACCCACTTTAGCTTCAATGACTGGAGCTCTTCTTGGGAGGCCGTTGCATTTATTTAGCTGCTCTTCTGTTTCACAAAATACATCACAGACCTCTGTTTTTCTGCTGCCTCGTTTCACTTCCAGAAACATACACATGCTCCCTCACTCTCGCTCTACCATCCACACACAGCGATCTCATCTCACTCTGCGTGGCCCTATAATATCATAACACGTGTGTTCTGGAGAATCACAGAACGGACGATCGTCCTTATTATTATTATGCCGTTTAAACCAATTATTTAGGTGTGTTGCGCTGACAGGTCCACACCTATGGTCCACACACTGCTTCCCCGCGGCTCCTCCCGCTCTCCTGCTGACAGTTCACGGGCGTCGAGCTCCTCATATATAATTAAATCGATTTTTTGTTTGTTTTATCTGAGTGTTCTCTGAATACCTTGAAGGCCCTGACGGTTCGCCACTGTTGCATATGTATACATGTGTCTATGGATTGTGTGTATATATAGGATATACATATTTTATATATATTTGTGTTTTATATTCTGGATTGTGGGAAACAGTATTTCGATCTCTGTCTGTGCACACAAACTGGAAGATTGACTTTGATGACGTTCCTCCTGCTTCAGGCGTGTTTCCTGCGCGGTCTGTACTCCAGCAGTCTGACGGTCCCTCAGTGCAGAGAGTGGATGTCCCGCTGGCTCCACCTGTCCAACTCCCTCAAAGGTGTGTGTGTGTGTGTGTGTGTGTGTGTGTGTGTGTGTGTGTGTGTGTGTGTGTGTGTGTGTGTGTGTGTGTGTGTGTGTGTGTGTGTGTGTGTGTGTGTGTGTGTTGTGGTGTGTGTGTGTGTGTGTGTGTGTGTGTGTGTGTGTGTGTGTGTGTGTGTGTGTGTGTGTGTGTGTGTGTGTGTGTGTGTGTGTGTGTGTGTGTGTGTGTGTGTGTGTGTGTGTGTGTGTGTGTGTGTGTGTGTGTGTGTGTGTGTGTGTGTGACTAGGCAGTTAAAAAGGGGATGATCAGCTGTTGCATTCCCCTGTGATTGTGATACAGCAAGAGTGCACCTGTGTGTGTGTGTTCCCATATTTAGAGTGTGTGTGTTTTCTCAGGAGATTGAAGGCAGAGTGATAAACAAAAGAAGCGCCTGATTGGTTGTCTTGCAAACAGCCAATCAGGCGCTTCTTTTCTTAAATGAATAGATGTCATCCAGTGTTTCACAGAAAGGACAACAGTCATTTCCCTTAATTGGATTTGAGTGACCTGGAAAGTCATTGTGGGAGTCGTTCTTTATTCCATGCATGCTTTTACCTTGTCTATACCAAGTGCCTACATTACCCACAATGCACTTGTAGTCATCAAACCCATCCAATGAGGAACCAAAGTGACTTTACTGCACAAAAATGGAAGAAATATCTCATCTATTTAAGTATTCCTTTAACCCTCCGTCATATAATCCTGTGTGTCTGTGCGAGGCCTGTGTGTTCAACTTGTGTTTGTGTATTAACTACTCAGGGTTCTTACGGTCATTACAAACCTGAACAAGTCATGGAAATTCAAAATGCTAATTCCAGGCCCTGGAAAACAAAATTGTTCCCAAAGTTTTGGAAAAGTCATGGAAATGTAACCAAAGTTGCATCAAATATAATTTATATTTTATCTAATCGCCAAAATAGTAATACTATAATGATAATACATACTGTATCGTATAGTAATGAAACGTAAAATGGCATTTAACTGACGAGGTGTTTTGCCTGTGAGAGATTTTAGTAGCTTGAGCGTGTAGAAGCTAGTAAGCCTATTGGATTTGTTTTAGACTCAACATGTTTCAGACCTTATTTTCCTGTTAAAATAAACCATTTTCAGTGGAACCGCTGAGAAAGAGTCGTTTGTTTGGTCATGGAAAATGAGGTAAAGGTCCTGGAGAAGTCATGGGTGAAAAAGTGTATGGATACTTTAGTGACTTTCTTTTAGGAGAAAGTTTATCTTAAGTTTGCTTTGTAACTTGGCCGTTCTTCCTTTTCAAGTCACTAAACATCATCTACTAAGTTCGCCAAGTCGGGTTCCTCTCTCCCGGTTCTTTGTACGTGTTGTTTCTTCCCTTTGTGCCGTAGTCTAGGAGGGAACGTCACTATAAGGCAGTGATTCTCAAATGGGGGTACGCGGACCCCTAGGGGTACGTTGGGGTACTGCAGGGGGTACGTGAGGTTAAAAAAATAAAAATACCATGCATGATTACAAAAATAATCTTAGTACAATAAGTTAAATAGAAAACACAATTTTATATAAAATATTCCTACCACTAAGGGGGTCCTCATTTAAACATGTTACATGTGTGTATTGTATTTATAGTTTTTAATAATATATCATATTGTTCATTGGTTTGTTAAACATATTGACATTTTTTTTTTGTTTTCATGCATAAAGATGAAAATATCCTTAGTTTGTTATTCATGCATTAAGGAGTTAATAAATCAAAAAAATATTGTAATAATTTATATAGGCTTTTTCTGTCAAAAATGTCCAGGGGTCGGTCAGGGGTACTTGGCTGAGAAAATGTTTCAAAGGGGGTACATTACTGAAAAAAGTTTAACTCTCTGTTCTCTCTGTCTCCCCTCAGACTCCGAGGTGTCTCTGCTCTTGCACAGCATCGTGTTCCTCTCCGCAAACTACCGCCACTGACGGGAAGTCCAGTGCAATCTGCTTCCTGAAGAGCTATCGACATATCCTTCGTCTCGCCGGAAAAAACCAAAAATGTTAAACACAATTTTTGCCAAAATAATGAGGTTCAAGAGAAGAGAAACGATGCATGGTTGCAGCCGAGAGAAATCACGTCGGTTGTGGAATTAGAAACGTCCGGTGTTCCGGTTGTTGTTCACCAAATCACAGGGGGAGGGGGGGGGGGGGGGGGGGGGGGGGGGGGAAGCATGGATCAATAGTGTGTTTATCAGAGGAGAGGGAGGGAGGCGTTTTTGACTTTTGGGGGATTATTTAAATTGAAATGGGAAATTCTCACCTTGAATATAACAAGAACAAATTATAAATAAATAGTTAGTTGTACAAAGATAATATAAATCTCATTGTTTTCCATCAATTCAGCTCAAGAGTCCACTGAGCTGTTCAGGTCAAATCCTGATTACACGTCGCTGTTTCTCCATCCGTGTTTAATATCCGGCTTTTCTCATTTTCCTCTGAGCTCACAGTACAACCCGCAGGAAGTTAACATTTGACTTGTGGCAAACAGTCTGCACACGGATACATATCTTCTTTTACACATCAGTTTAGCTTCTCGTGCATTCTCTCTGTGCTCTGCTCCGCTACTCGAAGAAAGCAGGTCAAAGGGGAGACGTGATGCAACGGGAAGTAGTTTAGACAAATACAAAACAAGATGGATGCTGAAAAAATAAGGATTATGTGTTTGAGAAGACGATGGAATATGCAGCACGAAATGTGACGGCACTTTATCGTTTACTTTTCTTCGGACCGAAGCGCAACCTGACATTAAAGCGATGGATCTGATCTAATGCTTCACACGTCTGCAACACTACGCCCGGCTCTCTGAGGAACCTCTGTGCTGAAGGGTTGTTAACAGGGTCACTTAAAGGGATGATTGGATTGTTTTGAAGTGTGTTTGTGTGAGGTACTTCGCATTAAATGATGTTAATTGTTCGCATATTTATAATACTTTCACCGCTTTACCTTGCCCTCAAACACATGACATTAAGATGCCTATAAAAGACCGAATCAGAATGCCTTCATTAGTCCCACAGAGGGGAAACTTGCATCGTTACAGCAGGAAAGAGCCACAGACAGATTAGTTGATGTTATGATATAGTAAAAATATAAAAAGGTTACATGCTTTTCAAATCCTGTAACAGTCCGGGTTTAGCAGCCAGTGTCTCTCAATGACCACAGAGCCAGAGTAATGTAAAACAGAACATTTGAGACGAGCAGGAGAATAAACCAGCAGGTGTTTGATATTCTGTCTTTTAAAACCCCAGAATCTGGTTGGTTAGTCTGTTATTGTGGGACTTTGAGGAAGCAAACCCTTTTTAACACATACGTCACTAAATAACAAACTAACTCAACTATAGAGCCAGCAGCAGATCAGAAACTCCTGCGGTCTTATAAGTTAAATGACTTTGAGTTTGGTGTCTCAGTTCCCGTCAGAAAGAACTGCTTTAGAGCAAAGTCATAGAAATAAGGTTTATTGCTCAGTACTTTTCTAGGTAAGCAGTCATTTGTAAGTGTGTATCAAGAGGAAATACAAAGACAGGCAACAGTCAAGAACATGCAGATTATAAGAATTACAGTAATAAGAAGGTACTGAAGAGTTCAGAGCAGAATTTGAACGAGTGAAAAGCTGTGAAAGTAAAGAGCTTTTCAAACATTAAAGCATGGAGACATGTCAGAGTAGAGACTCTACATTCTGATATCTGTGGATTTAGATTTGAAGGAGTCTTAAATGCATATCTACTACAGGTCAGATGAGAAATACTTAATTTAAACCCGCTATAAATCATCAAACTGTCCCTTTGTTTGATCTTAATGTCACTTCAGGATCTCACGTTTCCTCCCCTGCAACGACAGGAAGTTTAAATTGTGAAATGCTTCCTGTGCCTTTCACAAGAAGCAACACATCTGAGATAATAATATAAGTTGAAAAAGTTATTTTCCGTTTAATATATCAGGTTTTTGAATGTTGTGTTTGTGCCAATATTACACACTGTATCGCAACCGTGTCTGAAATAAAAACCTGTAAATGGTGCGTTCATGGCCTCTGTGTTTTTATGAAGGTGAAATAACCGCTCACTAACTCACTCACTAAGGCCCAATCCCAAACCACGTTCGTGCGGAGGGTCCGCCACATTAAAACATCCACAGATAAACCGAGATGTTAACCTCATGATGACCTCATATGTTTTAATTTAGGATCAAACCTGTGTTTAGTCTAGAAAAAGGTAAATGTGTGCATTTTATTATAAAGTTGTGTATATTTACAGACCGTTGCAAAAACTAAGAAGCTTATAAACATCAGGTTTAAAACTAAAAGAGCTTTACAAAAAAGAAACACAATTAAAGATGTTTGGAGTTTTATTTGAGTTATTAATTTTTTGTCTAGGAGCTGATTTGAAACCGTTGTTACACAGTTAGGGCATTTGCTGTTTCTGCCGGAGAGGGGGGAGGCCGTCCCAAAGCTTGCTGTTGTATTTACTCCCTCCATCTGACAGGAGGGAGCCTCATGTGTCACTCCACGGAGTTCACTCCGTCACAGAGGGGTAGGGTGTAGGGCGTGGTTTGGGATTGGACCTAACTCACTACCCTACTAACTCACTCACTAATAACTCACCCCCTTACTAACTAACTCACTCACTAATTACTAATAAGTTGTATAATCTTAAGATGAAAAGGGTTATTAAACGCGTTCAGTATAGAGGGGAAAGGTGTAACATGTAGCCATGTTTTGAGTAATATGCTAAATATAGCCGACACTTGAGGCAAATTCAGGTTTAATTTAAAGGGTCTTTAATAAAAACAGACACAGGGAACCAGCAATACATAAATCAGATCTAAAGTGTCGAAACAGAACAATAAACGATGTTATAATTCCTCAAAACCAACAATAATCAACCGTACGGTGAGATAAAATAGACATGAATCATTTGCTACACGGTGGCGGAGAGGAGAGTTCGTTAACCAGTGAAAATACAATCCGAAATGAAATCAGGAGAAATTGCATAATGTCTGAAGATGAATATTAATAAAGTTTTCCAAATGAAGCTCCTGAACAATGTGGAGGTGATCACATGACCTCGTATCCACTGCGGATTCCTTTCATCAGACAGCAGGCGGACACGATGCCCAAGATCTGCAGAAAAACAAACATTTACACATTTTAAACCTTTATTTATGACCTTCAGCAGAGTCAAAAACACTGTGATGTGTCTCTCTGTAGTCTCTATCCTTCTCTCTGTAGTCTCTATCCTTCTCTCTGTAGTCTCTATCCTTCTCTCTGTAGTCTCTATCCTTCTCTCTCTATACTTCTCTCTGTAGTCTCTATACTTCTCTCTGTAGTCTCTATACTTCTCTCTGTAGTCTCTATACTTCTCTCTGTAGTCTCTAATAGTCTCTCTGTAGTCTCTATACTTCTCTCTGTAGTCTCTAATAGTCTCTCTGTAGTCTCTATACTTCTCTCTGTAGTCTCTAATAGTCTCTCTGTAGTCTCTATACTTCTCTCTGTAGTCTCTATACTTCTCTCTGTAGTCTCTAATAGTCTCTCTGTAGTCTCTATACTTCTCTTTGTAGTCTGTAATCTTTGTAGGTCTCTTCCTGGTTTGTACCTGTCTCTGTAGTCTATATGTGTCTCTTAGTGGTCATGTGTGTATTTACAGTTGTATGTTAATTGTGGTCATTTTAAGCCTCTTCCTGGTTTGCATGTGTCCCTCTGTAGTCTTTAAGTGTCTCTTTGTAGTCGTGGGACGGCTCAGTGTCAGTGTATGTTCAGATTATATATGTTCTGCCCTGTGATGCGTGTTACCTGCAGGGCGGCGATAACGAGCACTCCGACGATCACCCACAGCAGATTGTCCTGCAGCAGCTTCACCAGCGTGTCATGGCAGCCCTGAAACCACAGAAGAAGAAATATGACCAGAGAGTCTCTTTACACAGAGGGGACACATGTTGATGTAGAAGAGGCATGAAGAAGAGGGGACACATGTTGATGTAGAAGAGACATGAAGAAGAGGGGACACATGTTGATGTAGAAGAGACATGAAGAAGAGGGGACACATGTTGATGTAGAAGAGACATGAAGAAGAGGGGACACATGTTGATGTAGAAAAGACATGAAGAAGAGGGGACACGTGTTGATGTAGAAGAGACATGAAGAAGAGGGGACACGTGTTGATGTAGAAGAGACATGAAGAAGAGGGGACACGTGTTGATGTAGAAGAGACATGAAAAAGAGGGGACACATGTTGATGAAGAAGATACATGAAGAAGAGGGGACACATGTTGATGAAGAAGAGACATGAGGAAGAGGGGACACATGTTGATGTAGAGGAGACATGGAGAAGAGGGGACACATGTTGATGTATAAGAGACATGAAGAAGAGGGGACACATGTTGATGTAGAAGAGACATGGAGAAGAGGGGACACATGTTGATGTAGAAGAGACATGAGGAAGAGGGGACACATGTTGATGTAGAAGAGACATGGAGAAGAGGGGACACATGTTGATGTAGAAGAGACATGGAGAAGAGGGGACACATGTTGATGTAGAAGAGACATGAGGAAGAGGGGACACATGTTGATGTAGAAGAGACATGAAGAAGAGGGGACACATGTTGACGTAGAAGAGACATGAAGAAGAGGGGACACATGTTGATCTAGAAGAGACATGAAGAAGAGGGGACACATGTTGATGTAGAAGAGACATGAAGAAGAGGGGACACATGTTGATGTAGAAGAGACATGAAGATCAGTTTACCGTCTGGTGCACTTTGGTGGCGTTCGTCATGACTCCGACTCCACAGTTCTGAGCGACTTTGACACAACACGAGTCCGGCACCGAGTGACCGTCGGGGCCGAAGCCCCTCCAGTCCGTGGAGCTGTTGGAGCCGCAGCACTTCCACTGCAGGGCGAAGAAACACACGTTAAAAACATTTAATAACGGACGTTTCCTGATTGGTCAAAATATAATCATTAGAAAATATTTTTACAAATCTATATATTTTTTTTTTTTTTTAAATAAATACATTAGGCTTAAAAGAAACCAATATTTTACCAGTTTTTTATTTATATTAATTATTAGGCTTCAAATAGAAAGAAAAAAACTGATATATTGTATTTTGTCTGACTTTTTAAAATATATTAATTAGAAAATATAATTAAATTTGGCTTAAAATAGAAAGAAACTAATATTTAGTGATCTCATTTATTCTAAAACAATCCAGAATCACATGGAGAGATCCGATTGGCCCAGGGCGATGCTGCCTTCAGGGTCCCTCCCTGTATTGCAGCATGTTGTCAGTGTGCAGTGAGTCAGCAGAGCAGCAGCATGTTGCGAGAGGGAGCGGTCAGCAAACATTCGACTCACGTCCTCTTGCAGTTTGTCCACCGTCTTCCTGAAGTCAGCAGTGCTGTTCTTGTACTCGTGGATCATGTCTGCCAGGCTGTCCTCCACCACCACGGAGAGCTGAGGGACAAACATTACATTACATTGCATTTAGCTGACGCTTTTATCCAAAGCGACTTACAATAAGTACATTCGACCAGGAAGACACAACCTTGAAGAAAACAGAATCATATAAGTACATCAGGTTTCATAGAGCCAAACATTTCAAGTGCTACTCAACTGGCTTTAGGTAAGCCAGTCCTTTATTAGTATAAAAGTGCTTCGTTAATAGTTCTATCGCTCGAAGTGGAGTCGAAAGAGATGAGTTTTCAGTTTGCGCCGGAAGATGTGCAAGCTATCTGCCGTCCTGATGTCAATGGGGAGCTCATTTCACCATCTTGGAGCCAGGACAGCAAACCCACGTGTTTTCGCCGATGGGAACTTGGGTCCCCCTCGCAGCGAGGGTGCAGCGAGTCGTTTGGCTGATGCAGAGCGTAGTGCACGCGCTGGGGTGTACGGTTTAACCATGTCCTGGATGTAGGAAGGGCCAGATCCATTCGCAGCATGGTAAGCAAGTACCAGTGTCTTGAAGTGGATTCTAGCAGTTACCGGAAGCCAGTGAAGGGAGCGGAGGAGCGGAGTGGTGTGGGAGAATTTAGGAAGGTTGAAGACCAGACGAGCCGCTGCATTCTGGATGAGCTGCAGAGGGTGGATGGCACATGCAGGTAGACCAGCCAGGAGGGAGTTGCAGTAGTCTAGGCGTGAGATGACGAGAGCCTGGACCAGAACCTGCGTCGCTTTCTGTGTCAGCTGGGGACGTATCTTCCTGATGTTTGTAAGCGTGTATCTGCAGCAGCGGGTTGTAGCAGCGATGTTTGCAGTGAAGGACAGGTTGTTATCTAGGGTCACACCCAGATTCCTTGCAGTCTGAGTCGGGGAAACAACTGAGGTGCCGATGTTGATTGTCAGGTCAAGAGTGGGACAATCTTTTCCCGGAAGGAAAAGCAGCTCAGTCTTGTCAAGGTTGAGCTTGAGGTGATGAGCAGACATCCACTGAGAGATGTCAGCTAGACAAGCAGAGATGCGTGCGACGACCTGGGTCTCTGAGCGGGGAAAGGACAGGATTAATTGGGTGTCGTCAGCGTAGCAGTGGTATGAAAAACCATGCGGGCTAATGACTGATCCGAGCGAGTTTGTGTACAGGGAGAAGAGGAGGGGACCAAGAACAGAGCCCTGAGGGACCCCTGTAGCTAATTGACAAGGGTCGGACTCAGACCCTCTCCAAGCTACCCTGTAGGTACGGTCTTTCAGGTATGAGGTGAGGAGGGAAAGTGCAGAGCCTGAAACTCCAAGTTTTTGGAGAGTGCGAAGGAGGATCTGATGATTCACCGTGTCGAATGCAGCAGACAGGTCCAACAGGATGATGACAGAGGAGAGGGATGCAGTTTTGGCAGTGTGCAGTTCCTCCGTGACAGCAATGAGAGCAGTTTCTGTGGAGTGACCTGCCTTGAAACCAGACTGGTGCGGATCCAGAAGGTTGTTCTGATTGAGAACAACAGCACGTCAACACTCATCCTTACTTCTACGTTGCTTAATACTGCACTTCTTCCTCAAGACCTCTGTCCAACATCGTCATATCTGACCCAACAAATGCTGAACAGAGAATATGAACTGTGTCCATTCAATCAGAAGCTACAGGGCCCATAACTTTGACCCAGTGTATCAGTTCTGTCCTGACTGAGCTCAGGCACCTGTAGCTTGGCTGCTGTGCTCTCAGTGTCTCCCTGCTCCTGCCTGCTGGCGTCAGCTGATAGAGGGGTTATCATTCTATCTTGTTATGCAGCATGTTGATGATTCTCTCTGAACTAGCTGAACACACGGGTCTGGGGTAGAGTTCTTCAGGTTTGACGTGGCACGTGAAGTCAGACCCTCTGGCTCTTGTTTTGTGAATCCTCCGGCCGAAGGTCCAAAATAACCATCAGTGTTTGACATGAAAGCTCCTGCTCTCCCCGCGTCTCCTTTTGAGGCGGTGACTCCTCCTGCATTGCTACACACAAGGTTCTCCCACAATTAGATAAAGCTAGAACTCTCCCTGAGCACCGGTCAATCCTCACTTTGAATACAGAGATACATCCCAGATCTAGAGTCTCTCTCTCTCTCTCTCACTCTCTCTCTCTCTCTCACCTCTCTCTCTCTCTCTCTCTCACTCTCTCTCTCTCTCTCACTCTCTCACTCACTCTCTCACTCACTCTCTCACTCTCACTCTCTCTCTCCTCTCTCACTCACTCTCTCTCTCTCTCACTCTCTCACTCTCTCTCTCTCACTCACTACTGTACATATTCTTACTGTTGTAATATGTTCATCCTCGTCAGATTTTAAGTATTGTGATTTAGATATTGCTCTAACTCATATTGAGATATAGCTAAAAATGTGTCAGCCAGCCCGGATCCACAGGAGAAAAGCCACTTATTTCTGGGGCAGCAGGTAGAAATCAGATCCATTTTAAGGCACAGAATCCAGTTATTCTGGTACTCATTACAGCTAACACTATTTCCATATGTTCCCCCTTTGAAATACCTGCTTTTGTCCCACAACAGGAAGCAGACACTCACTTTTTTCCTGTACACGTATCCAGCGATGGCGGCTGCGACCTCGATGATGATGAGCACGAAGACCAGGACGGCAAACTGGAGAGAGACGTTTAGAGTTTAACGGATATCTCTGTGTGATGAGCTTTATCTGTTTGCGTTGCAGCAGCATAAAAAACAACAAACAAAACAAGGCACAAGTAGAAATTAAATTGTAACTCTGGCACAACAATTTCCTTCGGGGATAAATAAAGTCTTATCTTATTAAAGAGTAGAAATAAAAAATACTAGAAATAAAACATCTCAAAATTGAATTAAAACAGCATTAAAAGAAGTTGAAAATATACAGTAGACCGTGAAGATAACAAATCTATAAACTCTCTTAGAGGTGGGAAGTATTGGAGTACAAATACTTTGTTACTGTACTTAAGTACATGTTTCTGGTATCAGTACTTTACTCCACTATGTTTTACTTTTACTCCTTACATGTTGAACACAAATACCTGTACTTTCTACTTCTCACATGTTGAACACAAATACCTGTACTTTCTACTTCTTACATGTTGAACCCAAATACCTGTACTTTCTACTTCTTAGATGTTGAACACAAATACCTGTACTTTCTACTTCTTACATGTTGAACTCAAATACCTGTACTTTCTACTTCTTACACGTTGAACTCAAATACCTGTACTTTCTACTTCTTACATGTTGAACCCAAATACCTGTACTTTCTACTTCTCACATGTTGAACTCAAATACCTGTACTTTCTACTTCTTACATGTTGAACCCAAATATCTGTACTTTCTACTTCTTACATGTTGAACACAAATACCTGTACTTTCTACTTCTTACATGTTGAACTCAAATACCTGTACTTTCTACTTCTTACATGTTGAACCCAAATACCTGTACTTTCTACTTCTCACATGTTGAATACAAATACCTGTACTTTCTACTTCTCTCATGTTGAACACAAATACCTGTACTTTCTACTTCTTACATGTTGAACACAAATACCTGTACTTTCTACTTCTTACATGTTGAACACAAATACCTGTACTTTCTACTTCTTACATGTGAACACAAATACCTGTACTTTCTACTTCTCACATGTTGAACACAAATACCTGTACTTTCTACTTCTCTCATGTTGAACACAAATACCTGTACTTTCTACTTCTTTACATGTTGAACACAACTACCTGTACTTTCTACTTCTTACATGTTGAACACAAATACCTGTACTTTCTACTTCTTACATGTTGAACACAAATACCTGTACTTTCTACTTCTCTCATGTTGAACACAAATACCTGTACTTTCTACTTCTTACATGTTGAACACAAATACCTGTACTTTCTACTTCTCACATGTTGAACTCAAATACCTGTACTTTCTACTTCTTACATGTTGAACACAAATACCTGTACTTTCTACTTCTTACATGTTGAACTCAAATACCTGTACTTTCTACTTCTTACATGTTGAACACAAATACCTGTACTTTCTACTTCTTACATGTAGAACTCAAATACCTGTACTTTCTACTTCTTACATGTAGAACTCAAATACCTGTACTTTCTACTTCTCACATGTTGAACTCAAATACCTGTACTTTCTACTTCTTACAAGTTGAACTCAAATACCTGTACTTTCTACTTCTTACATGTTGAACACAAATACCTGAACTTTCTACTTCTCACATTTTGAACTCAAATACCTGTACTTTCTACTTCTTACATGTTGAACACAAATACCTGTACTTTCTACTTCTTACACGTTGAACTCAAATACCTGTACTTTCTACTTCTCACATGTTGAACTCAAATACCTGTACTTTCTACTTCTCACATGTTGAACTCAAATACCTGTACTTTCTACTTCTTACATGTTGAACACAAATACCTGTACTTTCTACTTCTCACATGTTGAACTCAAATACCTGTACTTTCTACTTCTTACATGTTGAACCCAAATACTTGTACTTTCTACTTCTTACATGTAGAACTCAAATACCTGTACTTTCTACTTCTCACATGTTGAACTCAAATACCTGTACTTTCTACTTCTTACATGTTGAACCCAAATACTTGTACTTTCTACTTCTTACATGTAGAACTCAAATACCTGTACTTTCTACTTCTTACATGTAGAACTCAAATACCTGTACTTTCTACTTCTTACATGTTGAACTCAAATACCTGTACTTTCTACTTCTTACATGTAGAACTCAAATACCTGTACTTTCTACTTCTCTCATGTTGAACACAAATACCTGTACTTTCTACTTCTCACATGTTGAACTCAAATACCTGTACTTTCTACTTCTCACATGTTGAACTCAAATACCTGTACTTTCTACTTCTTACATGTTGAACCCAAATACTTGTACTTTCTACTTCTCTCATGTTGAACTCAAATACCTGTACTTTCTACTTCTTACATGTTGAACCCAAATACCTGTACTTTCTACTTCTCTCATGTTGAACTCAAATACCTGTACTTTCTACTTCTCACATGTTGAACTCAAATACCTGTACTTTCTACTTCTTACATGTTGAACCCAAATACTTGTACTTTCTACTTCTTACATGTAGAACTCAAATACCTGTACTTTCTACTTCTCACATGTTGAACTCAAATACCTGTACTTTCTACTTCTTACATGTTGAACCCAAATACTTGTACTTTCTACTTCTTACATGTAGAACTCAAATACCTGTACTTTCTACTTCTTACATGTAGAACTCAAATACCTGTACTTTCTACTTCTTACATGTTGAACTCAAATACCTGTACTTTCTACTTCTTACATGTAGAACTCAAATACCTGTACTTTCTACTTCTCTCATGTTGAACACAAATACCTGTACTTTCTACTTCTTACATGTAGAACTCAAATACCTGTACTTTCTACTTCTTACATGTAGAACTCAAATACCTGTACTTTCTACTTCTTACATGTTGAACACAAATACCTGTACTTTCTACTTCTTACATGTTGAACACAAATACTTGTACTTTCTACTTCTTACATGTTGAACACAAATACCTGTACTTTTTACTTCTTACATGTTGAACACAAATACCTGTACTTTCTACTTCTTACATGTTGAACACAAATACCTGTACTTTCTACTTCTTACATGTTGAACTCAAATACCGTACTTTCTACTTCTCACATGTTGAACTCAAATACCTGTACTTTCTACTTCTTACATGTTGAACACAAATACCTGTACTTTCTACTTCTTACATGTTGAACTCAAATACCTGTACTTTCTACTTCTTACATGTTGAACCCAAATACTTGTACTTTCTACTTCTTACATGTAGAACTCAAATACCTGTACTTTCTACTTCTCACATGTTGAACTCAAATACCTGTACTTTCTACTTCTTACATGTTGAACCCAAATACTTGTACTTTCTACTTCTTACATGTAGAACTCAAATACCTGTACTTTCTACTTCTCACATGTTGAACTCAAATACCTGTACTTTCTACTTCTTACATGTTGAACCCAAATACTTGTACTTTCTACTTCTTACATGTAGAACTCAAATACCTGTACTTTCTACTTCTTACATGTAGAACTCAAATACCTGTACTTTCTACTTCTTACATGTTGAACTCAAATACCTGTACTTTCTACTTCTTACATGTTGAACCCAAATACCTGTACTTTCTACTTCTTACATGTTGAACTCAAATACCTGTACTTTCTACTTCTTACATGTTGAACCCAAATACCTGTACTTTCTACTTCTCTCATGTTGAACACAAATACCTGTACTTTCTACTTCTCTCATGTTGAACACAAATACCTGTACTTTCTACTTCTTACATGTTGAACACAAATACCTGTACTTTCTACTTCTCTCATGTTGAACACAAATACCTGTACTTTCTACTTCTTACATGTTGAACACAAATACCTGTACTTTCTACTTCTTACATGTTGAACACAAATACCTGTACTTTCTACTTCTTACATGTTGAACTCAAATACCTGTACTTTCTACTTCTCTCATGTTGAACACAAATACCTGTACTTTCTACTTCTCACATGTTGAACACAAATACCTGTACTTTCTACTTCTTACATGTAGAACTCAAATACCTGTACTTTCTACTTCTCACATGTTGAACTCAAATACCTGTACTTTCTACTTCTTACATGTTGAACCCAAATACTTGTACTTTCTACTTCTTAGATGTTGAACACAAATACCTGTACTTTCTACTTCTTACATGTTGAACCCAAATACCTGTACTTTCTACTTCTTACATGTTGAACTCAAATACCTGTACTTTCTACTTCTTACATGTTGAACACAAATACCTGTACTTTCTACTTCTTACATGTTGAACACAAATACCTGTACTTTCTACTTCTTACATTTTGAACCCAAATACCTGTACTTTCTACTTCTTACATGTTGAACTCAAATACCTGTACTTTCTACTTCTTACATGTTGAACACAAATACCTGTACTTTCTACTTCTTACATGTTGAACTCAAATACCTGTACTTTCTACTTCTTACATGTTGAACCCAATACCTGTACTTTCTACTTCTTACATGTTGAACTCAAATACCTGTACTTTCTACTTCTTACATGTTGAACCCAAATACCTGTACTTTCTACTTCTTACATGTTGAACCCAAATACCTGTACTTTCTACTTCTTACATGTTGAACACAAATACCTGTACTTTCTACTTCTTACATGTTGAACCCAAAATACCTGTACTTTCTACTTCTTACATGTTGAACACAAATACCTGTACTTTCTACTTCTTACATGTTGAACCCAAATACCTGTACTTTCTACTTCTTACATGTTGAACCCCAAATACCTGTACTTTCTACTTCTTACATGTTGAACACAAATACCTGTACTTTCTACTTCTTACATGTTAAACCCAAATACCTGTACTTTCTACTTCTTACATGTTGAACTCAAATACCTGTACTTTCTACTTCTTACATGTTGAACACAAATAAATATGCATTATTATTATTGTTGTTGTTGTTGTTTGTATTACCGTGGTGACCATGCAGTAGCTCTCCCTCCAGGCGCCGCAGCAGCCGAAGAAGGCGATGAAGAAGATGACGACGCCGACGATGATGACGACGATGGGAGCTCCGGAGGCCGAAGGGTCTTTGATATTCAGAGTGTTGTGGAGGTTCACCTGCATCAGGACCCCCAGCACCACCAGGGCCAGGCCGCACAGCTGGGGGCATGTACAGGCACACTTACAATATCACATTTAAATAAACATATTAAAGCATCGAGGCAACGTGCAGAAGGAACACCACGACGGGACATTTAAATACAATTACATCTGTTTTGAATGAGAGGGAAGAATTTCACTCAACGAGGTCGGATGTGTGTCTGGCAACAATAAAAGGGTTTCATAAGGAACTGAATAAAAGAACGTAATACAGTTCAGTCAGACATGTTTCTCTGAGCAAATGGATTACATTAACACTATGAGCAAATGTCTCATTATATATACAGTTAATTCAAAGAAACCCCTCCTCCAGATGAGTCACTGACGAGAAACAGACGGAGGCAGCTTCCTGAGAAACGATCAGATAACAGAGAGTCAACAAAACAGAGACTGAGGAAGTGGGAAGTAACGAAGTACATTACTCAAGTTCTTGAGTACAATATTGAGTATTTCCATGTTATTCTACTGTGTACTTCTACTCCACTACAGTTCAGAGGTACATGGTGTACTTCTACTCACTACAGTTCAGAGGTACATGGTGTACTTCTACTCCACTACAGTTCAGAGGTACATGGTGTACTTCTACTCACTACAGTTCAGAGGTACATGGTGTAATTCTACTCCACTACAGTTCAGAGGTACATGGTGTACTTTTACTCCACTACAGTTCAGAGGTACATGGTGTACTTCTACTCCACTACAGTTCAGAGGTACATGGTGTAATTCTACTCCACTACAGTTCAGAGGTACATGGTGTACTTTTACTCACTACAGTTCAGAGGTACATGGTGTACTTTTACTCCACTACAGTTTAGAGGTACATGGTGTACTTCTACTCACTACAGTTCAGAGGTACATGGTGTACTTTTACTCCACTACAGTTTAGAGGTACATGGTGTAATTCTACTCCACTACAGTTCAGAGGTACATGGTGTAATTTTACTCCACTACAGTTTAGAGGTACATGGTGTAATTCTACTCACTACAGTTCAGAGGTACATGGTGTACTTCTACTCCACTACAGTTCAGAGGTACATGGTGTACTTCTACTCACTACAGTTCAGAGGTACATGGTGTACTTCTACTCCACTACAGTTCAGAGGTACATGGTGTACTTTTACTCCACTACAGTTCAGAGGTACATGGTGTACTTCTACTCACTACAGTTCAGAGGTACATGGTGTACTTCTACTCCTCTACAGTTCAGAGGTACATGGTGTACTTCTACTCCACTACAGTTCAGAGGTACATGGTGTAATTCTACTCCACTACAGTTCAGAGGTACATGGTGTACTTCTACTCCTCTACAGTTCAGAGGTACATGGTGTACTTTTACTCCACTACAGTTCAGAGGTACATGGTGTAATTCTACTCCACTACAGTTCAGAGGTACATGGTGTACTTCTACTCACTATAGTTCAGAGGTACATGGTGTACTTCTACTCCTCTACAGTTCAGAGGTACATGGTGTACTTCTACTCCACTACAGTTCAGAGGTACATGGTGTAATTCTACTCCACTACAGTTCAGAGGTACATGGTGTAATTCTACTCCACTACAGTTCAGAGGTACATGGTGTACTTTTACTCCACTACAGTTCAGAGGTACATGGTGTAATTCTACTCCACTACAGTTCAGAGGTACATGGTGTACTTCTACTCCACTACAGTTCAGAGGTACATGGTGTACTTCTACTCCTCTACAGTTCAGAGGTACATGGTGTAATTCTACTCCACTACAGTTCAGAGGTACATGGTGTACTTCTACTCCTCTACAGTTCAGAGGTACATGGTGTAATTCTACTCCACTACAGTTCAGAGGTACATGGTGTACTTCTACTCCTCTACAGTTCAGAGGTACATGGTGTACTTCTACTCCACTACAGTTCAGAGGTACATGGTGTACTTCTACTCCTCTACAGTTCAGAGGTACATGGTGTAATTCTACTCCACTACAGTTCAGAGGTACATGGTGTACTTCTACTCACTACAGTTCAGAGGTACATGGTGTACTTCTACTCCTCTACAGTTCAGAGGTACATGGTGTAATTCTACTCCACTACAGTTCAGAGGTACATGGTGTACTTCTACTCCTCTACAGTTCAGAGGTACATGGTGTACTTCTACTCCACTACAGTTCAGAGGTACATGGTGTACTTCTACTCCTCTACAGTTCAGAGGTACATGGTGTAATTCTACTCCACTACAGTTCAGAGGTACATGGTGTACTTCTACTCACTACAGTTCAGAGGTACATGGTGTACTTCTACTCCTCTACAGTTCAGAGGTACATGGTGTAATTCTACTCCACTACAGTTCAGAGGTACATGGTGTACTTCTACTCCTCTACAGTTCAGAGGTACATGGTGTACTTCTACTCCACTACAGTTCAGAGGTACATGGTGGACTTCTACTCCTCTACAGTTCAGAGGTACATGGTGTAATTCTACTCCACTACAGTTCAGAGGTACATGGTGTACTTCTACTCACTACAGTTCAGAGGTACATGGTGTACTTCTATTCACTACAGTTCAGAGGTACATGGTGTACTTCTACTCCACTACAGTTCAGAGGTACATGGTGTACTTCTACTCACTACAGTTCAGAGGTACATGGTGTAATTCTACTCCACTACAGTTCAGAGGTACATGGTGTACTTCTACTCACTACAGTTCAGAGGTACATGGTGTACTTTTACTCCACTACATGTATTTAATACCTTTAGTTACTTCACAGATGTGGATGAATGATGTGAAATCTAATCAAGTGTTAATTAGACTTTAGTTCCACCTGGAGTAAATCCACCAGCTACCCTGCAGTATACAAAGTTCAGTGTAAGAAAAAGTTTTTAGAGCGTAAAATTAGTTTGGAAATGTACTTGTCCGAATTGATGTTTCACTTGTCCATAGCTACACTTTGTGCATGCTGCACCCATTTTAAATATTATTAAATATCAACATAAAGCATACAAGAATCTGTGTTACTGCAAAAGGCCTCACGGTTCTTCTGGAGGAAGATTGAGGTTGTGGTGGAACCGGAACATAACGGGACATAATGTGTTGTTTAAACAAATTGCTCGTGTTAACGCCCTGACATGCTAAACTCGTATTGCACTTTTGGCAACGAGCGTTGTCCACATCGAGACGGGTAAGGTTTAACCACACCTCGGAGCGCTTAGTTCTCTCTGCCATCTCCGCTGTGTGTGTGTGTGTGTGTGTGTGGCATGCATGTAGCAGCCGCGTGTGTGTGAACTGCCCCGCCCCCTAACACAGACGGGGGGAGAGAGAGATCTCTCGTCTGGATTGGAAAGATAGAAAATAAATCATAGACGCATTTTGCATTCTTCTTGCATATTAGAAACGGAGTTGGCGACACTAAAACTGCGATATAATGTTTGTGTAGCAATAATACATACGACATATATTTTTTAAATGTCTCCAGTACCGATAAAAAGGCCGATAACGTCGGAGCTTAACGGTACCACTGTCTTTAATAATTCCGCCCCGGGGCCCGTTAATACCGGGGCGCGGTACCCGTCCCTACGCACACAGGACAAAGAAGGAAGCGTAAAGCAGTCGCAAACAACATGGCGGACACGGACAATTTGCGAATGAGTTCTGCCTTTTGTGAAGAAGTTATCAATAATGCGTCAATAGATATGAGCGAACTTTTTCTACTTGAGGAACATTTTGAATGAAGGACTTTTACTGTAACAGAGTATTCCTACACTCTGGTACTTTTACTCGAGTACAACATCTGAGTACTTCTACTTTTACTCAAGTACAAGACCTGAGTACTTCTACTTTTACTCAAGTACAAGACCTGAGTACTTCTACTCAAGTACAAGATCTGAGTACTTCTACTTTTACTCAAGTACAAGATCTGAGTACTTCTACTTTTACTCAAGTACAAGACCTGAGTACTTCTACTTTTACTCAAGTAAAAGATCTGAGTACTTCTACTTTTACTCAAGTAAAAGATCTGAGTACTTCTACTTTTACTCAAGTAAAAGATCTGAGTACTTCTACTTTTACTCAAGTAAAAGATCTGAGTACTTCTACTTTTACTCAAGTACAAGATCTGAGTACTTCTACTCTAGTACAATATCTGAGTACTTCTACTCTAGTACAAGATCTGAGTACTTCTACTTTTACTCAGGTACAAGATCTGAGTACTTCTACTTTTACTCAGGTACAAGATCTGAGTACTTCTACTTTTACTCAAGTACAAGATCTGAGTACTTCTACTTTTACTCAAGTACAAGATCTGAGTACTTCTACTTTTACTCAGGTACAAGATCTGAGTACTTCTACTTTTACTCAGGTACAAGATCTGAGTACTTCTACTTTTACTCAAGTACAAGACCTGAGTACTTCTACTTTTACTCAAGTAAAAGATCTGAGTACTTCTACTTTTACTCAGGTACAAGATCTAATACTTCTACTTTGACTCGAGTACAGTATCTTAGTACTTGTACTTTGACTCGAGCACAGTATCTGAGTACTTCTACTTTGACTGAAGTACAGTATCCGAGTACTTCTACTTTTACTCGAGTACAGTATCCGAGTACTTCTACTTTTACTCGAGTAAAGTATCCGAGTACTTGTACTTTGACTCGAGTACAGTATCTGTACACTTGTACTTTGACTCGAGTACAGTATCTGAGTACTTGTACTTTGACTCGAGTACAGTATCTGAGTACTTGTACTTTGACTCGAGTACAGTATCTGAGTACTTGTACTTTGACTCGAGTACAGTATCTGAGTACTTGTACTCCTCTGTCTCCAGTCACTGAGTTATTCTGAAGTGTCCTCATGAGCTTCAGTCTGCAGGCTCACCTCGTAGCTCCTCATGTCGGAGCTTCTTCATCCCAACACTCACATGACCTCCTGCGTCACCGGCAGAGGATGCTGATTGGTCACCTGTAGTAATAACACAGCAGCTAGCAGGAAGCGGGGAGGGGGCTGCAGCTAGCAGGAAGCGGGGAGGGGGCTGCATCTGGTGCTGTTGGCTAACCAGGCGGATCGGAGGCTACAAACACACTGACGACGTGCAACAAATACAGAAGCATGCAAAGCGGTGTGAGCGCTGCCTCCAGATGTTCAGTGCAGCGCCGCGGACACACATCGTGTTCAGTGCAGCGCCGCGGACACACCGTGTTCAGTGCAGCGCCGCGGACACACATCGTTCAGTGCAGCGCCGCGGACACACATCGTGTTCAGTGCAGCGCCGCGGACACACACCGTGTTCAGTGCAGCGCCGCGGACACACATCGTGTTCAGTGCAGCGCCGCGGACACACATCGTGTTCAGTGCAGCGCCGCGGACACACATCGTGTTCAGTGCAGCGCCGCGGACACACATCGTGTTCAGTGCAGCGCCGCGGACACACCGTGTTCAGTGCAGCGCCGCGGACACACCGTGTTCAGTGCAGCGCCGCGGACACACCGTGTTCAGTGCAGCGCCGCGGACACACACCGTGTTCAGTGCAGCGCCGCGGACACACACCGTGTTCAGTGCAGCGCCGCGGACACACACCGTGTTCAGTGCAGCGCCGCGGACACACATCGAGTCATAATAAGGCTTGTGTAATCTTTTATGGTCCTTTATTGACTCCTTCATAATCGTATCATACACACAGCGTGCTAACACAAACAGCTCTGTGCAGGAAGAGGAACAGGATACAGATATTATCTTATTGCTGTCATGGAAGATTTAACTCTGTGTTTATGAGTTTAATCTGCAGCCTAGAGAAGCTGCAGGTGCACAGGTCCTGCTGTGTGTGTGTGTGTGTGTGTGTGTGTTTGTGTCTGTCTGTCTGTGTGTGTGTGTGTGTGTGTGTGTGTGCTATTTGGAAACACCAGAGTAAATATTGGATCTGAGTCTGTAGGAAAACAGAACGGAGAGCAAACAGAGGAATAAAAGTGAATAACCCGGATGTTCATTCTAGATGTTGTAGAAGAACAAACTAAAAACATGATGTAGTTGTAACCTAATATAATGTTTTCTTTCATTGGTTGGACACACACACACACACCACACACACCCACACCACACACACCACACACACACCACACACACACACACACACACACAACACACACACACACACACACACACACACACACACACACACACACACACACACACACACACACACACACACAACACACACACACACACACACACACACACAACACACACACACACACACACACACACACACACACACACACACACACACACACACACACACACACACACACCACACACACACACACTCACACACACACACACACACACACACACACACACACCACACCACACACACACAAATAAATAATCTGGGATATCCCAATGTCCTCCTCGAGCAGCAATATTAAACAAATGTTGTGGTGCATCATGTGATGGGGGGGGGTGAGTCAGTGTGCGGAGGATATACGAGTCAGTGTGTGTGTGTGTGTTCACCGTCAGCTGATTTCACATGATGTCACACTTGAAGTGGAGTATCAGCAGCGAGCCTGGAGTCACGGGGTGGATGAGAATGAGAAACACCGCAGAGAGACACTCGGCTGCCAGCAGAGATAAGATGAGCCGATAACAGCCGACAAAATAACAACGCTTCACTTCCTGTTTGATGCCAACACAAGCTGCTGATTATTTAATGACTATTCTGTGAAGAAATGTCAGATAATATAGAAATATGTCCATCCCAGCTCCTTCAGTTCCAGGATGATGTGTTTGAGTGTCCAGAGATATTCACTTTAATGTGATACAACAGGGAAAAGCAGGAAATGCCCATATGTGGGCGCTGGAAGCAGCATTGAGACATTAATGCATGATTTATTACTAAAATCCACATTAAAACTGAACTTCTGTGATACTTTAAAGGATTTCTGCACAGTAAGAGTTATTATATTTTTTCTACAAAGTGTGTATTCAGGTTCCTCAAAGGTCCAAAGGAGTTCACTGTAACGTGATATCAAACAGAGCAAAACGACAGATTTGAGAGGCTGGAAAGCGCATCAACGCATTCATTAATATACTCAAATCAGGACATCCACATTCAAACTGAATGTGTCTGCTACTGTCGCAACAGTCCAACAGCCTTCATTAATAAGTTGCCCTATAAAATGTCCTCAAAGTCCAAGGTGTAGTCTTTAAAGGTCCAAAGATATTCACTTCAATGTGATATAAAGCAGAGAGAAGCAGCAACACTACAGATTAGCTAAAAACTGCATTTTCTGACATTTTACGTCTGGAAAAACGACTTAAATGATATATCGATTATCACAATACTTGATATTTTCTTCAATTAAACTAATCGTTTATTCTACAGCCAACAAGTATGTTCTGTTATCGACTATGGGTCTCTGACATTGTGAGAAAGTTTCCCAACAACCTAAAAATGTTTTCTTTATTCCGAACAACAATCCAAAATTAAAACTGCGGTCGCACTTGTGCGCGCAGTGATGAGCGGGCCCTCGCGTCCGTGCGCCTGTCGGGGAGGTCGTCCCGGCGTCAAGCAGACGCGCGCGAGTCCTGGGAAATGAGCCGTTTCTCATTTCTATAATTTTCGCGTCCCAGACTCCCAGGTGCTCCGGCAGCGACCCGGAAACGGATGTCGAAGGAAAACAAATTTCTCTAAAGGGTCGTCGAGGATCTATTATCGAGGAGGCTGTCTGGAAGAGCCGTAACCGAGGATACACTGATTTAGAGGAGAGAGGAGTGTCTCTAGAGGAGCTATAACCGAGGGTACACTGACGTATTCTCCTGAGACGATTTCAGCCAACGGTGATCTTTAAAAGAGGTGTGACGCATGGCTGGACTTCTGTCAACAAAGCACAGCTCTGCAAACTGTTCCCGTTGTGATTATAAGTTATTTGAGATGATCAAATGTCCATCAGACTTTCTGCCCTTTACCGTTTGTTTACTCACTAATCACATGTCCCCTGGATGTTAGGTGATGTTACAGTGAGAACAGCTGCTGAGGTCAGTGCAGAAAGCAGAACAGTGTGTATAATATATATCGCTCAATAACAAATGTAACAGGCCTACATGTCACACTTTATTTGTACGCTTTAGGAGATATCTACAAATAAACAGTAGGGTTAGGGTTAGGGAGTGTATAGGTGTCTGTTGTAATGAATATGCCGCCAGCAAAGGGTGTTGTTGGACTAACAGTAGGTGTGTGTGTGTGTGTGTGTGTGTGTGTGTGTGTGTGTGTGTGTGTGTGTGTGTGTGGGTTAGGGTTAGGGTTAGGGAGTGTATAGGTGTCTGTTGTAATGAATATGCCGCCAGCAAAGGGTGTTGTTGGACTAACAGTAGGTGTGTGTGTGTGTTGTGTGTGTGTGTGTGTGTGTGTGTGTGTGTGTGTGTGTGTGTGTGTGTGTGTGTGTGTGTGTGTGTGTGAGAGAGTTGATGTGCCAGGCAAACAGGCAGGCCTCAGTAGCTTATCTGACATATAATTGGTCAAAAATGGTACATTCTCCGTTAGCCTACGAGCTCCCCGTTTGAGCGAAGGACTATTCCTTCTCAATGTAGCATGACATTGGATATGCGCTGAAGTTGTTCTGGATTGGAATTTTTCCGATCATTCCCCTATGAGGAGTTTGCAGAAATGTCCTTAAAATGCATGAAAAACGTACATTTTTCAAAATGGCCGACTTTCTGGGGGGCGGGGCTAATGGAAGGCAATTCGAAATATGTGTGCAATTATAATAGCAATATGTATACAGCGTTTCGTGAATATTGGAACAACTATACGTGAGTAGTTTGGAGTCATTTGGAGTCATTTGTGACATGTAAATCGTAAAAAATGGTGTATTCGCTGTTAGCTTACGACCTCCACGATTGAGCTATCAAAAATGTTCTTCTCAATTTAGCATCATATTGGATAGGGGCTGAACTTGTGCTGGATTTGAATTTTTCCTGTCATTCCCCTAGGAGGAGTTTGCAAGAATGTGCTTAAAATGCATGAAAAACGCACATTTTTCTAAATGGGCGACTTTCTGGGGGGCGGGGCTAATGGAAGGCAATTTGAAATATATGTGCAATCATAATAGCAATATGTATACAGCGTTTCGTGAATATCGGAATAACTATATCCGAGTAGTTTGGAGTAATTTGCGACATGTAAATCGTCAAAAATGGTGTATTCGCTGTTAACTTACGAGCTCCACGAGTAATTTTTCAAAAATGTGCTCCTCAATTAAGTATCATATTGGATAGGGGCTGAACGTGTCCTGGATTGGAATTTTTCCGATCATTCCACTAGGAGGAGTTCGCAAGAACGTGCGTAAAATGGCTGAAAAACGCACATTTTTAAAAATGGCCAACTTTTTGGGGGGCGGGGCTAATGGAATGTATTTACAATTATATCCGCAATTCCATGAGAAATGTCTGTGCCAAAATTCGTGAAGTTCTGAGAAACTATATGTGACTACCACACAATAGGGGGCGCTAGTGAACAGTTTTTTTGAAAATGTACGTTTTTTTTTTTACATTCTCGAAAAGGTCCTGGGCTCTGACGTGTGTCCAAAGTTTTGCATCCGAAACTCATTTTATGCTATCGCAATTTAAAAATAATGCATAGGCCACGCCCACATTCTGCATTTGTTTCGACACTTTGAATCTAAGTTTGTAGTCTCCCCGAGAGTATGTGTAAAAAAAAAAAAAAGATTAGTCCATCCGCTCTTGAGTTATAAATTGGTGGTGTTTTTGGCGCCCCCTATTGTACAAAATGAAAATGCTTTGGTGTGCCTATTCCCCAAGACAGACTGAACGTTTCCACCAAAATCTGTGATGTTTGGATACATTGTTGATGAATTATGAGCATTTCTTTCTAAGCCCCGCCTTTTTGCGAGTACGTTTTAATTCATGGCGGAAATATTTATCGTTTGAACATGCTCATCTCCTAGGGTCATGTGTCTGACCCTCCACCGATGCTGTATACGAAGTTTGGTGTTGAAAAACTGAAAATTTAAATGTAAGTGAATATTTAACTGTGTATGTAAATTATGCCAATTAAAAAAAAAATAATGTAGGCGGAGTTTAGGGTTCCAATTGGATTATTTGTAGAGCAGGTCCACCCGGATATGTTTGCAACATTTCAGGTCATTCGGAGTTACGGTGCGACTTTGTGAATTTTTCCGAAATGGAATTGAGATAGGTGGCGCTAGCGAGCATGTTGGAATATTTTAACAAATTGAGTCCAGAATATTGTAATTTTCACCGATTCTGGAATCTGTGCAAAATTATACAACTTTGTCAGCGTCCTAAAGGCCTCAAAAACAGGAAAGATGGCGACTAAAAATAATAATACCACCAATAACAATAGGTATCCTCGCACTTCGTGCTAGGACGCCGTTGGGTCCTAGCACTCCGTGCTCGGGCCCTAAATATGATGTGAATTAGGGCTGAACGATTAATCGATTTTAAATCGGAATCGCGATTTGAAATGATGCGATTATCAAATCGCAAAGCCTGCGATTTTGTTTTACAATGTTTTTGTTCTTCTGTGTGTCAGTCATCCACACCAATCAGAAGTGCTGTGCTCCACGTGTACCAGCCATTGTTAACCAATCAGAAGTGCTGTGCTCCACGTGTACCAGCCATTGTTAACCAATCAGAAGTGCTGTGCTCCACATGTACCAGCCATTGTTAACCAATCAGAAGTGCTGTGCTCCACATGTACCAGCCATTGTTAACCAATCAGAAGTGGCCCATGATAGAAGGTGATAGACAGATTGATCCAATCACCTGCCAAGTGCTTCTGAAAGTGCCTGCCCTTTCCAAATGGCTTCCAATGGAGCTCTAGATGGTTTCTGATTCAGGTTAGTAATGCTCCATCACATGTTTCTATTACAGGGTGAATCTTAAACTGAAGCTTGACTTTAAAGCAACCCAACGGAAGTTTCCTGTAAGTTTAGTTCTTTCACTCGTAGCTCGGGCTGCGGGGGTGCTAGAGACGGGAGCACGTTGATACAACCTTCCTAGCCGGAGTTATGGCCGCATTTTACAATAAACTTCCGTTGGGTCGCTTAAAAAGAAATATCGCAAATCGAATCGCAATATTTGTCAGAAAAATCGCAATTTGATTTTTGCCCAAAATCGTGCAGCCCTAATGTGAATCTGAAAAAAAACACAAATCTTTAAATGTCAGGAGCTAAAAACAGCCTTTTCTGACATCTTCTCATAAGAAAAGCTGCTCAGAATCTGAATTATCTTTATTGTCATTACTCTAACTTTGCAAGGCGTAGTTAAAGATTTCTATACAGTAAAATGCCTAAAAAGATTCTCAAAATAGGCTGTCACAAATGTTACCTTTTTGGGTTCATTTCTCAATTAAATAATAACAAAAAACTGAAAATGCCAGATAAACGTCTTCAAATTTCGAAAGACCATCAGTTAATTTCAGCAACACACACACACCACTTCGAGGGGACATTACATTGACTTGCATGCATTTCCTGGAGACTTATCCAAACCTTAACCAACTCATGCCTAACCCTAACCAAGTCTTCACCTGAAAAAATTAATGATTCAATTTTTGACCTCCATTTTGTCCCCATAAGGGAGGCGAGTCCCCACACGTTACTGTGTAAACAGATGTAGGTCCCCACAAGGATAGTAATGCTAGGACACACACACACACAATAAATGTCTTGTTTTGTCCCCAAATATGTTTTAAGATGCACAATTTATTTTAAAAACTAAACGTGAGGGGAGAAATATTAACCTATTGATATATTTCTTTAAATTAAATGATTCTATGTAATGTTTTAAAACAGTCAAAATGACGGAGAAATGCCTTCAAATGTCTTGTTTTATCTAAAAGACGTTGAAATAGAATTGAGTAAAGCGCAGCAGTTTGCCGTGATGTTTCAGGAGACGTCCGCCTTTTGGCCACTTTACGCTCACTCACCCAGAAGATGAAGTTAAAGAAGAAAAGCAGGAACTTGAGGCATTTCATTCCTCCCTCGACTCCCATGGCTGCTCAGGATCTGCTTCTGGAATGAAACGTAAATATATATATAACTGTGATTTGAAAAGTGCAGTCATAACGTCAGCAGCGTGGAAGAGATGAGTCATCGGATGGTGAGCGTATGTCACTCTGACCACATGTCCCCCATTGTTTGGCTGTAACTTCAAATATTAAACAAATCTTTAAAAAATCTTTTAAATATACAAATAAATATGTGGAAAAATAAAGTAAAAAACTACATTAAAAAAAATCATAAATATGTGAAAATATGAAGTTAAAAATAATAAATTAAAATAAATAAATATGTGAAAAAATCCATACAAAATAAATAAAATGTAATATATTCAAATCAAACCATGGACAACATTTATATATCTATTTTAAGGCAGAACAGCACATGTTAGTGTGAACAAATTAAGCTAAAAAATACATTAAAAAAATAGATTAAAAATTACATTAAAAATACGTGAAAAAATTAAGTAAAAAAATAAAATACATATATTCAAACCAAACTATTTGTAGTCCTGGTACGTTCATGAACAAGCAGCTTTCTAAATGTTGGTTTAACTATTGTTTTTTATGTCACCATTTACTTAATGTAACCCTGAATCCCTAAAGGTACAACAGGAACACTAGTGGAGTACGTCGGGAAGCATAACGTCATATAGATAGATGGACATTATTGATCTTGAATTGGTAAATTAATAAAGTTATTTCCATTGTTTGCTACTGTGTACTTCTACTCCACTACAGTTCAGAGGTGAATAGTGTACTTCTACTCCACTACATGTATTTAATACCTTTAGTTACTTCACAGATCTGGATGAATGATGTGAAATATAATCAAGTGTTGAATCAGACTTTAGTTCCACCTGGAGTAAATCCACCAGCTACCCTGCAGTCTACAAAGTCATTCAAACTAGCTGCACCTTCACCAGCTTTGAGAACACTTTCATGATCAATCATTATAAAACATATCATATATATTATTCTGAAATGGACCAATCTGCACAACGACTACTTTTACTGTCGCTACTTTCACTATATTTTGATGAGAATACTTTTCTACTTTCACTTGAGGAACATTTTGAATGCAGGACTTTTACTGTAACAGAGTATTCCTACACTCTGGTACTTCTACTTTTACTCAAGTACAAGATCTGAGTACTTCTACTTTTACTCAAGTACAAGATCTGAGTACTTCTACTTTTATTCAAGTACAAGATCTGAGTACTTCTACTTTTATTCAAGTACAAGATCTGAGTACTTCTACTTTTACTCAAGTACTAGATCTGAGTACTTCTACTTTTACTCAATTACAAGATCTGAGTACTTCTACTGTTACTGTGGTAAATGAGTGTCTGATAAGTACGGTGGCCGACAGGTGTAACCGCGGTTCGCCCCACAACACTTCCCCTCCGTTGAGAGGACTGTTCTCGGACCGTTAATCACCGAGAAGTTCCCCACAATAACGGCTTTGTCCCGGCCTAATCACTCCATTAACCACAGCCAACTCCACTTATTTAATATATTACAGTCTGATAACTAAGTTAGTGTTAAATAAACACCTTTCCATCCCGGATGTGCCTCTGAAAACTGCTTTTAACCACTTTTTAATGAAGTTTAAACCGAAGTTATAAAGTTGTTAACAGGGTAACAGTTAGGATAATTAATGTTGGTTTGATTTGAAGCGGTGTTGTTGAGGTTTACCTTTCAGGAGAAGTTGTTAAAATCCTCTGATGAGAGCCGGAGAAACGTTTAATTACGGAGTAACTTCAGCCGTGTGTTCCTCCACGGGAGAACCCGCTCTATTTATAGACTCTATGCTGCGTTCAGTGACTGTTCGGTAAATACACACCTCGCCAAAATATACTCCCACGACTTCAACGGAAGAGGATTATGAGTTTAGGGTCACATGAGAAATACATTCTGGGATGTGACCATACATACCAATTTTCAGGGGGGGGGGGGGGGGGAATAGAGCAAGACAAAACATATCTGACTTTTATATTTTTGTAAGACTGTTTTTTCATAATTATGACTTCTTTCCATAATAATGACGTTTTTTTCAGAATTATGACGATTTTTTAAATTATGACTTCTTTTAGAACTATGGTTTTGTTCCCAGATATATTACTATTTTCTTAAATAAACGTTCCCCTGAATGGTTAATGAACATGGGTTGTGTGGTGTTTCTTTGTCACGTATTTATGACCAGATGACTTCCTGTAAACTCTAACCACCTTGAATGTGCAATAAAAGCGTCACGATGTTCACACACACAGCAGTCTGCAAACTTTCCAGGATCCAACAAACCTTTATTGACTTTAAATCAACAGAGCATTACTTTATATCACAGACAATCCTGGATTAAATGCACTTTGTCCTCATACAGTATTTAACCTATAATGTGATTCTGTTGTTCATTTGTTGTAAAGCACTTTACTTGTGTTGAAATGTGCTATAAAAATAAAAACGTGCCTTGTAAACGTTAATCTGTTTTAATTATTTTATCCGTCAATATATCTGCACATTTTCCAAAAAAAATGTGTCTTCCAACTGTATGTTTCAGAGAAAACAATACTACTTAGTTTGATATCTGTTTTTATTTAACACAAAACAAACAGGCTGGGAAAATAAGAGATGTTTTTCACAGCCACATGTCAAAGAGTTGTCATTTAGGTTTCAGGAACCTAATGATTAATTGCTGTCTCTACGCCCAGCTGAGTTGTTATAGGACTGATCCAAAAGTAAACTTTATAAGTGAAGCTTATCCTGGAGCCGCCTCCATATCGCTGTCTATTTACTCACTCCACCAAAAACACACCACAGCTGCTGTGAAAGCAGAGGGGAGAAGTACTCAGATCTTGTACTTGATTCAAAGTAGAAGTACTCAGATCTTGTACTTGATTAAAAATAGAAGTACTCAGATCTTGTACTTGATTAAAAGTAGAAGTACTCAGATCTTGTACTTGATTAAAAGTAGTACTCAGATCTTGTACTTGAGTAAAAGGAGAAGTACTCAGATCTTGTACTTGAGTAAAAGGAGAAGTACTCAGATCTTGTACTTGAGTAAAAGGAGAAGTACTCAGATCTTGTACTTGAGTAAAAGGAGAAGTACTCAGATCTTGTACTTGATTAAAAGTAGTACTCAGATCTTGTACTTGAGTAAAAGGAGAAGTACTCAGATCTTGTACTTGATTAAAAGGAGAAGTACTCAGATCTTGTACTTGAGTAAAAGTAGAAGTACTCAGATCTTGTACTTGATTAAAAGTAGAAGTACTCAGATCTTGTACTTGAGTAAAAGTAGAAGTACTCAGATCTGGTACTTGAGTAAAAGTAGAAGTACTCAGATCTGTTACTTGAGTAAAAGTAGAAGTACTCAGATCTGGTACTTGAGTAAAAGTAGAAGTACTCAGATCTTGTACTTGATTAAAAGTAGTACTCAGATCTGGTACTTGAGTAAAAGTAGAAGTACTCAGATCTTGTACTTGAGTAAAAGTAGAAGTACTCAGATCTTGTTCTTGAGTAAAAGTAGAAGTACTCAGATCTTGTCCTTGAGTAAAAGTAGAAGTACTCAGATCTTGTACTTAGTAAAAGTAGAAGTACTCAGATCTTGTCCTTGAGTAAAAGTAGAAGTACTCAGATCTTGTCCTTGAGTAAAAGTAGAAGTACTCAGATCTTGTACTTGAGTAAAAGTAGAAGTACTCAGATCTGTTACTTGAGTAAAAGTAGAAGTACTCAGATCTGGTACTTGAGTAAAAGTAGAAGTACTCAGATCTTGTACTTGATTAAAAGGAGAAGTACTCAGATCTTGTACCTGATTAAAAGTAGAAGTACTCAGATCTTGTACTTGAGTAAAAGTAGAAGTACTCAGATCTTGTACTTGATTAAAAGTAGAAGTACTCAGATCTTGTACTTGAGTAAAAGTAGAAGTACTCAGATCTGGTACTTGAGTAAAAGTAGAAGTACTCAGATCTGTTACTTGAGTAAAAGTAGAAGTACTCAGATCTGGTACTTGAGTAAAAGTAGAAGTACTCAGATCTTGTACTTGATTAAAAGTAGTACTCAGATCTGGTACTTGAGTAAAAGTAGAAGTACTCAGATCTTGTACTTGAGTAAAAGTAGAAGTACTCAGATCTTGTTCTTGAGTAAAAGTAGAAGTACTCAGATCTTGTCCTTGAGTAAAAGTAGAAGTACTCAGATCTTGTACTTGAGTAAAAGTAGAAGTACTCAGATTGTGTACTTGAGTAAAAGTAGAAGTACTCAGATCTTGTCCTTGAGTAAAAGTAGAAGTACTCAGATCTTGTTCTTGAGTAAAAGTAGAAGTACTCAGATCTTGTTCTTGAGTAAAAGTAGAAGTACTCAGATCTTGTACTTGAGTAAAAGTAGAAGTACTCAGATCTTGTCCTTGAGTAAAAGTAGAAGTACTCAGATCTTGTTCTTGAGTAAAAGTAGAAGTACTCAGATCTTGTTCTTGAGTAAAAGTACTCAGATCTTGTACTTCAGTAAAAGTACTCAGATCTAGTACTTCAGTAAAAGTACTCAGATCTAGTACTTCTGGAAAAGGAGAAGTACTCAGATCTTTTAAAATTAGCTTATTACAATACAAAAATAATAATAAAATAAAATAAATACAAAAATAAATATAATAATAAATTAAAAATGAAAGAATACAATAATAAAATAAAATACAAAAGAATAATACAATTAAATAACAAATAATACAAAAAATAAATATAATAATACAATAAAAAAAAGAAAAGATAATAATACTGCTAATAGTAAGCAGTAGCAGAGAGGCAGAAAGCTAGCTGCCTGTCACTCACGGGGACAACGCCCTAATGTCTGCATCACCTCAAGGATTCATCATTTACACAAATGAGTTGTCAATTTGCTGCTTGGGCTAAACAGGAATGCTCCTTCATTGGAGTCAGTAGCCAGGCATTAGACCTCCATCTGCCAGAAAGGACCACAGCCCTGCTTCAGACTGAGGCCACGCATAACCAGTTATCTCTTTTTTTAGAGTATGTTACAAGTGCGTAAATGATCTGAATATTGGACATGTAGCATCAGAGCAATTGCAAGTTAATTTGTTATAAATGTTGTCGTATCCACAGAATACAAGGCGACCAAGCAGAGCTGTGTGAAACACGCAGACATTAATATATTAATATTAGTACAAATAAATGTAGAAATACATTAAAGATATGTGTGTTCTGTTTTATTCTCAATTTATATATTTTTATTTATTTATTCCTGTATTTATTTATTTCAGATTTATTGATTCTTGTATTCCTGTTTTTTTCCCTGTATTTATTTAGTACTTATGACACTGTTAGGTTGTCTCCCTCTTCCTTGTCCTTACCGTAAAGCAGAGGGAGACAGGGTGGAACTGGAAGACCACACTTTAAAGAAGTTACTCTTACAACCAATTAGTATCTGCAGTATTGAAATTAGTAATCTAATTTAGATTACTAATTTGATCGGTCATTTCATACTTCAAGTGCTTTTATGATTATCTTAGATTATCTAAAATACTCATAAAAGCACTTGAAGTGAAATGACCGCAGCACTGTAGTGATGGGTTACTTTTTGCATGTAACTGTAACCAGGGGCGTCGCCTGGACCTGGAAACATTCGGGGCTTAGCCCACAGTGGCGGTGCTACAGTCACATGTTCTACTGCAAGACTCCCCACACGCACATACACAATTGCGCCATCTGGTGTCACAAACAAAAAGCTTTGTTACGGCAATGGATTGTGGGAGACTCTCATAGCACGTGAGGATCTCTTGAGGGTTAGGTAACTGTATTATCTCGGTGGACAACATGTATGTTTTTATTTTATAAGGACAATAACGTACTCTTGTGTTTGTTTAGTTTAATGTTAATTGTTTAATGCTCACAGTCACAGCAACATGTTTTTAGTGAGATTGGCTATTTGTTTTATATAATTTATCAACGTGATCATCAATAGCTAATCTGAGCACTAGAACCCAGCTCACGAGTCCTTTTATGCTGTCCATTGAAGTGCAGGTATGTGAGTTTTGTACACCAGTTTATTTATGTTTAATGTTTCACATTGCTCCACATGATGCCTCGACTACAAAGTCTTCCATGTTTCTACGCTTCTTCCTCTGTGTCACAGTTTCTGGAATATCAAGATCATTGCACAGGGCCTTGGTCTTGTCATAGACCTCATGTGCTTTCTCATTACTTTGGTAACTTTTCAGTGTGTTCTCAACTGCTGTTTTGTAATCTACTGCCTGCACCAAGTCAAGTGTTTCTTTCTGCAGGTATTTGTGCAGGCCCTGAGTGGTTGAGAGCAGTGTCTGGAACATGACAGCATGTAGATGGTACTGCATTTTCAAAGCTTGCTTTCCAGTCCCTTTGCTAGAGGGGCTGAAAGGCTCCCTAAAGTCTTGATCAAAGCAGGGAGGTTTTTGACATGCCCAGCGAACAAGTTGTTCGACCTCTAGCTGTTTCTGAAATGTTTGCAATCTCTGATGGTGGACAAGAGATGTGGAGAAGAAAGAGTAAAGACACTCCAGGAGACCAATGCAGGTATGTGAGTTTTGTACACCAGTTTGTATAAGTGTAATGTTTCACATTGCTTGTGAAAAATATACTACCACTATACGATCACTGATGTTTTGTTGTTGACTGGACACTTCTTTTGTAAAAGAGATAGCATGAGAGGATCTCTTAAGCAATGCAGCTCACGTGTCCTTTTTATATGCTGTCCATTGAAATGCAGGAAAGTAATCACCAGCTCTGAGTGATCTGTTGCCGAGGGGACACTACACCGGAGTTACATAGGCAGAGATAAAGTACTCTTTTGGGGGGAACTCACCTCCTCTGGGGGGGCCGGGCCATGCTCCCCCAGGAAGACTTTTTTTAAATACTGAAGTTAAAAGCATCAATCTTGTGCACTTTGAGAGCAACATTAAGAGATATGGATACATCTCTCAACACCCATATGTCAAAAAGAAATCTCAGAATCAGAAACGGGTTTATTATTTAAAAACACTTCATTTTCCAATTAAATCATAAACTATGTCAATTTATTAGAAGTTGTTAGTAATCAGATTAAACAGAAAAAAGGGATGGAAGGAGGAAATAATAATCCCTCATCACTTGCTGCTTCCCTCATCACTTGCTGTTTGCGGTTGAAATGATCTCTTTTGCTGGCCAAACATGCTGGATGGAAAGCAGTGGTGTCTCACTTGCCTTGACCCTGTATCTGCAGTCCCTAAATCAGTCATGTTACTCATTGACTCTTGTCTGTTCTGGTGTTCCTGTTCATTGTTGTCTCCATTGTCGTTCTTGTCTGTTGTATCTCCTTCTTGTGTGTCCCTTTCTCCTGTTCCCCTTTCTTCATCCTCTACTCTGTTTGGCTCATCTGTGATGACTGTGGGTAAACACAAACAAGTATGTAAGTCAATCAGTTTCCAGCTCTGTCAAATAAATGAATTTCAAGATACACACATTTGTCTTCATTAAAATGAGTGTCACCACACTGTCACACAATGTAATACTAACCGATTGAAAATAGTTAAATTTACATCTCTTGTAGATATCACTGTTAGAGTAGTTATCTGCCAATAGGACAGAATCATTCCTATACAAATGCAGTTTGAGTAATTCACTTAATATATTCACTTAACACTTTAATATAGTCATTTTCACTTAATACTCTAATATAGTCATCTTTCTGCATTCAACACTAAGGAAAGCTGTACAATTTGACATGATAATGAGGAAAAAAGGCCTCCGACAATGCAGATAATTTTTTGATCATATCTATTTTAAGATGCGGGTCAAGGCTTAATATTTGGGAGCATCGTGTCCCTTGCCCCTTTCAGGAGCCCCACTGGATTGGCTTTGATCTGAAATATTTGTATAAAAAGCTTGTTAGCTGGCTGTCCATCTCATAATGTTCACATAGAAACTAGCTGTCAATAGGAAATATCAATCAGAAGAATTATATTTTCATACAAAATCTGTCACAAAAAGAGGTTGCACATTTAAATGCAGGTGTTGTTATGGCAACGTCAGTGGCCAGACAGCCACATTTACTGCTGCAAATACGTTCAAACATGCTGTCGACACGTAAAGCAGTGGCAACTATGCCACCATTTCAGCTGACTTTTTCTCAGAAATACTGTCACATAACATCCATATATTTCAGTGCTAGGTTGATGCTAAGCTAAGCTAACTATGAAACACTTAACTGACAGGCACTCAGGAATCAGGATCAACTGTGTACTACTGTAAGGTAGCTTCTAGCTTCATGTCGAACACAGACAGTAAGTCAACATTTCCCAGAGAGCTTTCTTTGAAATCACCAGGTAACGCTAAAAAACACAACATTTATATTGTATGACAAAGTGTTTATTTAATATATCTGGCTAGCTATAGCTACTTGCTAACGGTTTAGCTTACCCGCGCGATTCAAAGTAACGTCAACGTAGCTATAATTTATGCTTTGCTTACATGTTCGCATAACTTGTAAGTTTACTGACAGGTACATACCTTGTTCACCTGGCTCAGGTGGTGGCTCTGGGGTTGTTGTGAGCCACCACTTGAGAATTGCCGTCTTTTTTATTTAAGAAATGTCTAATGTCCATCTTCAGAATCTCCGCGTCCGGGGCTGACAGTTTAAAGTTTAAACATTGTCACAGAGGAGAGGTACGTACCTGTCAGCCAATAAAACACGTTTATTTCCATGCAACTCTCTGATTGGTCTGGTGGCGTCGTCTTGCCTCTGTGTTGCATTCACTGAACATGGGAAATTACAGTCCTGCCGTCCGTCCTATAGGTAAAGTAGGTTAATGTATTATATTATTGAGGGAGAATTTGTCCGGGGCTAAAGAAAAAACATCCGGGGGGCGACGCCCCTGACTGTAACCTTTGAGCAAAGCATTAAATCCCCATTACTAATCAATCGATGCTTTCTACTGATCTGTGAAGGTTTTCATTTTCATCACTTTGTTAGATTCAGTGGTGACAATTTATCCATATTTATTGACATCAGCAGAAGGCAAAAGATGTCCCGCCACTGGGTGTTGAACCTAAAGCGCCTGCATCTCGAGCACCTGCACGAAGAACCAATGAGTAAACCTCTGGACCACCAGTGTTTTTATTAAAAATAATGATCACCCAACTAAATATCTTGTTGCGATTTGGATTGAATTTGTACCTTTATGCACACAACACACAGGTATGGAGGTATGACAACATCAATTTAAATGTATTAATTAATTTAGTTATTTATTGCCGTATTTATGTATTCATATTTGTATTTATACATTTATTTTTGTATTACTCGAACCACAAGCCTCGGCGCAGTAACATCGTTTGTGATTGGCTGAACGGCCTGTAACTCAAAGAAGCTACCGGAGCCGGAAGAGGCGGGACCAAACATGAGAGGAGGACATGGTTCTTCCATCATGGCGGGATGCATGAAAATGAAAAACGGTTTCACGTCTTTATTCATGATTTCTATGTGTTTGCTGCTTATCTCTTCACCCAAAACCTCAGGACAACAGGGGGCAGGTGAGAAGCAGTGTTCGGCATTATTGACAGAGGTTTTACTGTGGTATTATATTGATAAAAACGTGTTTTAAAGAATAAAGTAGCTGTGCTCATGTTAGCTACTAAATAACCGTTACATAAAAGTTACAGAAGTTTCTCTTGAAGCGGGATTCACTGCTGACTGGTTTCTGGGTATTTCTCCATGTAAGGGAGGTATTAAAGTTAGTTTATAATCTTTATTGATTAAGCTGTTGTAGAGTTGAGGGAATCTGTAAACTTTGCTAACAGCCGGCGCCCCGCCCTCTGAGCTAATGCTAATTACACTGCTGTGGGACGTTCTTAATTTGAACATGATTTATTGTTTATTTTTTGGTTTCCTTTTGGTTTTTATTTATTCAAGAACATATATGAACATTATATATTTTGTATTAATAAAAGCTCACATCATGGGTAGACATATAAAGTAATACAAAATTAAAAATAAAGTAAATAAATTGATTTTAAAAAATCATATTTCAGATTAAATATTCGTCAAATACATAATTACTTTTATACATTTACTCAAGATCTGAGTACTTCTACTTTTACTCAAGTACAAGGTCTGAGTACTTCTACTTATATTGTAGTACCAGGTCAGAGTACTTCTCCTCTCCCCCTCTGATCATGGTAAATGAGTGTCTGATAAGTACGGTGGCCGACAGGTGTAACCGCGGTTCGCCCCACAACACTTCCCCTCCGTTGAGAGGACTGTTCTCGGACCGTTAATCACCGAGAAGTTCCCCACAATAACGGCTTTGTCCCGGCCTAATCACTCCATTAACCACAGGGTTTGGTTTGAAGCGGTGTTGATTTAAAAAAAACATTTCAGATAAAATATTTGTCAAATACAGAATGACTTTTGCTTTTTTATAATTATTTTTGGTTTATCTATATTTCATGTAAATATTGCTCTATATTTTAAAGTTATAATAGTGTTTTTTCTAAAATAATATATAAAAAGACAAACAAATCAGAGTTGTTTGGCATTATATCTAAATAAATATGATTGAAAAATAAATAAAAGCACAGTCGATAAAGTTACCTATCAACCTCTTTTGCTTTACATTTGATTAAACCTCTTTCACCCAGCGATCCTAAGACGAGGGAACAAGCTAACGGTTAAACGTTATAGTTTACATTTACATTTGGGCAGAGTTTTAGTGATGATAATCAGCGCTTCCGCCAGGGGGGCGTCTTGCCGTAATTTGACGAGAGATAATTCGAGAGAAGATCGAGAGTTTTTTTCGCTTGATATTACAAAAAGAAAAAAGGACATCCCTCTGTTGGAGGGGCAAAGGAGTCTGGTGGGATTATTTTCGGAGTATTGAAGATCGTTTCCCCGACATGGCGGTGCCTGCTACAGAACAACACGGTAACCTGCGCGATTTGGACGCAATGAGCGGTACTAGTGGAGTGCGCGCATGAGCTGCGAGCGCCGGAGCCTCGCAGCGCCGAAACTGAGGCTCCGTGGTAAACTGTGGTAACATGAAGAGCCGCTTGGGAGCCGAAACAGCCGGCGCTTTAAGAGAGCCGAGCGAAATGTATAAAGGCCGCTACACACCAACCTGAGACCAAAGAACGCGTACCGAAGGCGTCCCGACTTTTCCGTCCGCTACGAACGCACCGCAAAAACTTCAGTCGACGAGTGGCAATAACTGTCCTTACCAGCAGGCAGCGGTAGTGTGTATTCGTCATTCAAAAGAGGCAACAACCAATCAGAGAGATTTCTTTGGGCGACTTTATTTGGCCGATTCAACATGTTAATTCAACATGTTGAATCGGCGGTGGGAGGTGTGAAAATGTGCCGTAAAGCAACGACGGTGCGGGACACACCAACCTGAGTAGGGCGCCGCAAATGCCCGACTGCCTCTGTGTGTCAGGGCCTTTAGAGACGGCTCAATTCTCAGCCCTGGTCTGGCAGAAACACTGATAACGCAAACATCTTTGAAAACATAACTGCTAAGTGCTTCCCCAAAGCAGCACTGTTGTTGTCCCAATGACAACAGAGACATCAATACGTTTTAAAGTCAGTGTGATTATATTTATTTATTCATTCATTTATTTATTTATTCATTTATTTAACAGGGACGGTTCACATTAATCAACAGCTCTGTGGATGTGGTAACCAAGAGGCTATTTTTCACCTGTAAAGTAAATAAAAACATGCAACACACATTACTGGAATTCTTAATGAAATAAAAAAAACAGAACCATCAAATAATAATAATGTTGAAACACGGGCAGTGGGTGATGCAGTTTTTGTTTACCCTGCATGTCTGTGTTTGTCAGTCTCAGGGAACATCAGGCTTCGCGTCACGGACCTCCAGGACGGAGGAGAGTCCGTCGTGTCCGGGTCCAACCGGTTCTGTTACACGAACTCTGTGGTGCCGAGCTGGAGGCAAACATGGACCAGGATCCAGGTAGGGTTCATAAGCTGCTCCGTCAAATCCAGATCTATTTTAACTCTTGTTTATTTATTTGTGTCTATTTTTTGCTGCAGTGAGAGTTGCCAAATACATGTTGTTGTACTTTGGGTTAGGGCTGCTCGATTATGGCAAAAATCATAATCTCGATTATTTGGGTCAATAATTGATATCACGATTATTAAAAACGATTATCCATTTACTTTGAAAACATCAATTTATTGGAGAAAGAACATTTGAACTATGTTTTTCACAGTTGATTACCCTGAACTTTAAACATAGTTCCACTGAAAAAGCATTACAAAAAACTAATTTAATTTGAAGAAGAAAAAAAAAGTAATAATAAAAAAATTATCGTTTTATTTCGATTACGTTGTTTTCGTAATCGTTGCAAGCCATAATCGTAATTGCGATTAAAATATGATTAATTGAGCAGCCCTACTTTGTATGATGACAATAAAGATACATTCTATTCTTAAATGTAACCCTCATGTAGAAAGAAGTCGCCCTGATAGAGGACAGATGTGTCGGCTTGGAAAAACTACCATAAAGGATATATTCATATTATTCACAACATATGTATTTAAGAAAAGAGAGATTATTTTACTAAGACAGACTATTATATAATCATATTATTTCCCCAGATTTCTAACAACCAGTCGTCTGGATCAAATTAACAAATATGTATTTATTTTCATAATTTGTAACCCTTGAAATACGACGTGGTGTTCATGTGAAACAAATGCAAATATTGTATTTATTTATTTGTACTTAATGCCCAGCGGATGTTACACCTCCTAAAAAAAATCACACCCCTGCCAAAAATGATGCCTTCCAAATAGACAAACAAAACATATTTTAAAGGTCACCTATCATGCTATGTGTAGGCAATAGCACATGCCTCATATCCCTCTATTTCACTTCCTGTTTCTAAAGTGCTGATTTGGGGATAAAGCTTTTTTTTTAAAAAGGAGGGGCTGAGCTCATGCGGGACCCGGCAGCTACCTGTCCAAACTAAACACTGCCGTGATGAAACGCCATATCATGGATTATCAAGGATTCTCTCTGAAACAGTTTGGAGCTCAAAGGCTTTCTCTCTTGCCGGTTATACCACAAGGTGAGTTCCTTTTTACTTCCTGCTTCTTCACACACATGCTCTCCAGTACAGGTTAGCTCTGAGTGTTAGCGATGCTAATGTAAACACCGACCATATTACGTCCAAAACAGTCGGGCATTGTTTCTGATAGCAACGTTTCTGATTGGCCCGTGGGTCCACATTTCAGATATTACGTCATATCGGACGCAAATCTGGATCAGCTCCGTTGTTCCCCGTTTTTAGAGATTTGGGTACGGAGGAAAAGAGAGAGGGTTTATTTTCTGACGCTGCGAGAGTTCCCCGACACACCGGGGACACATTGATGTAGAGAAGACATCAAAAAGTGCATTTTGCATGATAGGTCCCCTTTAAATAATTATAATAATTATGAGAGAAAAAAGATAATAATAGATTTAATTTTAATATACACTTGAAAGGGTAAAATTAACAAAAACTATTTAAACAACACACTTCAAATATATAACACAACATTAATTACACATTAAAGGGCCCATGTCATGCTTCTCTGGTTATTCCCCGTCCCCTTGTTGTTAGGAAGGTTGTTCTGCATGTGAACGGTCTGCAGAGTCTCAAACCCTCAGAGTACACCCTGTAGCGAGTAAAACTCCAACACAGAGAAGACCTGTCTGTGCTGCCCCAGAACGCCTCGTTGGACATTTCTCTTTTTCCATTTACTTCTTTGGTATAGTGACGTAACGGTGGACTAATCCGCGGAGCCGTTATCGTAACGCGGCGCGTCGAGGCTGGGAGTCAGTGTGTGAGCACACACATAAACTCCCAGCCAGGCTGCGGGTGTATGTGTGTGTGTGTGCTCGGGCTGGGTTTCGCTGTGTCTCGCTGTCTCGCAGACGGCCACTGGGCTCACAGGGAGGGGGGGGGGCAGGAGCTCCAACAAGCCGTGAAGGACAGAGAGTGAATACACAGACTATACAGAGATGCTGTGAGAAACCAATGTGAGTTTGGAACATTGAACAATATAAATATATTCTAGTAGACCTCAATGATGGAATTATGATCAGTGGAAATGGCCATGTCATGGGACCTTTAAGAGCAATTCTGAAGATAAATGTTGAAAATAGACATGTGGAAATACATGTCTATTTTCAACATTTATCTGTCTCATCAGTGTTCCCAACCTCACAGACTAAAGTCCTTACAGTGGAGCTCTGTCCGTGATACCTCCTGCGTGTGTCCTCCAGGTGAAGGTGTGGAGCTCCAACGTGTTCAAGGTGCAGATGGCGGAGGGCGAGGAGGAGCTGCAGGAGCTCGAGCGCTTCAGCGTCTGGTCCTGGATGCAGAGTCTGTTACGAGAGCGGCAAAACGAGACCACCATCAACATCGGTCTGTTCAGCAAGAAGACCTGCTTCAAGATCGACCCGGCCGGCGAGACCAGCTTCACCGTCAAGGCTCTCAGGAGTGAGTGGGAAACACACATGGACTCTCGTTAGAGATGCATTACAGTGATCCTTTTTCACATCTCCGCTACAGGAAGAGGTTGAGACACTTTGATTGAATCCTTTCTTTTCGTTGCAGAGTTTGATATCTATCTGTTTTTGGTTTTCCTCGCCGGAGCGTTGTTGTTCCTCTTTGCAGACTCACTCAGCAGGTAACTTTAACTACACTAAGATGCATTCACACCTAATAGTCCGCTTCTCCCCAGACCACAGTTTGTTCCATTGCTTCATCTTCCAGAAGGTTCGGTTTGCGTTCACACGGGAAACTCAAACGGACTATAAACTTTAAACACAAGTCATGTGCTCGGAAATGCTGTTCAACCATTGGTCAGACATTAACGGCCCGTCCACACAGCGGCGTGCGTTGACGCTTGGCGGTGGGCGTGTCTGAAGCTTGGGGATTTTTTGCGACCAACAACCAATCACATGAATCTCCCGCCCCGGCATACAAAGCAATAGCAATGTTAAAACGAAGTAAACTGGATATAAAATCCCCAAACAGGCGAAAACCTACCAGTTTCACCCACTGTCTCTGCCTCCTCCCTCCATGCCTCGCTCCTCTGGTTTGTATCCCGGTAGATGAACAGAGACTGATCATACAGCACCGGGTGATTCACTACCGCTACAATGAATTTACCTCCATGTTTTTGAATATGAGGAAATGACCTGCGTAGTCTCTCCCAGCATACACGCGGTTTGATTGGCTAGCGCTTGTACTGGCAGATTTGCATAAACGGGATTTCATTGGCTGACGCCTCCGTCGAGGCGTCAAAAGTTGAACATTGCTCAACTTTTGAAGCCAGCAACGCTCCACGTCGCTTCCCAAAATGCAGTTCGGCTAAAGGTGACGTCACCCCATTCAAAGTGAATGGGCAGAAGCGTTGGAAGCTTCAACGCACGCCGCTGTGTGGACGGGCCGTAAGGGGGTACAAACGCTAATCCCGGCCATTTCTACCGGAGCCTCCGCCATGGAGCATCGGTGCTTTCGGCAGGTTATTCTCATGCTGCTGTTAATCTGGAGATCAACAGACCCGGCCCGCGCATATGATTATATAATCAGACAACGTCCGTTAAAAAACATTATAACATAATGAGAGACGTTCTGCAGTCAGGAGGAGGTTTCGACTTTTATGTAGCTGACGGAGAATTTCTACTTTACACGACACTGTTCAACACTTCATTCACTTCACTCTTTGACTAAACAACCGCGGATGTCTTGAAAGAGTCTTTCGCTAAAGATTTTGAAGAAATCCGCGTTCTTGTGACTCGTAAATACTACGCTTCCTGTGTTTTGGTGCGGACTGCGTTCACATCAGCAATGAACCGCTCCAGAGTTCGCAAGCAAGCGTTCTGAGACCACCTATTTTAGCGGACCAGAGTCCGGTTGTCTAGTTCACTTCAGAGGTCTGTGTTCACACCGACCCAAACGAACCGCACCAGGGTTCGTTTCAACCGGACTATAAACGGCTGGTGTGAACGCACACTAAGATGCATTTAAATTAAAAAGGATAATAAAATATTGAATCTCTCGTCTTTCTCCCCTCAATAAAGGAGTCAAGTGTTCTTCTACTCTGCTGGTATGAGCACCGGCATGATCGCCTCTCTCATCATCGTCTTCTTCATTCTGGCTCGCTTCCTGCCCAAGGTAAGGACTCATTTTACTGCCATGTAAAACAGATATTGGGTTTTCCTCCAGAGGGTGGCTGGCATCTCCTTTAGGGAGAAGGTGAGGTCAGTCATGGGGAGGGACTTTTCATACCAAGGACACTTAACCAATAAACAAACACTTTTATTATTCATTATGTGGAATGTCTACCAGGTAAATGTAATGATAAACCACCAGGAGTGGATAATTTAGTTGGTACATTTCTTAGATATGTTGCTAATTTTGTTGCAGAGCCTATCTGTCATATTATAAATTTGAGTATTGATAAATGTATTTGCCCACAGGCATGGAAAATAGCAAAAATTATTCCACTTGCTGGACCATTTTTACAAATAGCCATCCAATAAGTTTATTACCAGCTGTTACGTTCCCAATTGGCTAGGGCGAACAAAAGGGAAACGACATGACCAGAGTAGAATTGGTATAATTATAAGTGGCTTTATTATAAAGCAAAGCGTAACAAAATGGCCGGCAGGCAGCCTGACACAAACAAAAGGGCCAAAAGGGAGGACTCTTAAAAAGGAGCCTGTGTACATACACAATAAATAAATACTCACTTTAACAGTGGTACAACTAATTAAAGGAGATATATACAAAACACACAGCTAAACTAAAAGGCAACAGTCACAAAATCCTAAGCTACTCTAAACACTAACTAAACTACTCTACACTCTAACTAAGTTGTCACTCGACACTGAACACATATATTGACACTCGTTACTTAGCACAGTCTGTAGTGTCCATGACACGAGAGCAAAAAGGTATGAGGCGTCTGATCGCAGCAGAGCCTCCAGAGTGGTGATAGTTCCCAGGCTTTGTAGTCCTCTCCAGCAGGTGTGCGCTGGGCTGGCACAGGGATTGCGCATTTGGGCGTGCTCCAATCAGTGTCCTCGGAAGTGGACCAGGAGATGACAGCCAATGACGTTGGGGCAACCACACAGCTCATCTACATAATCACCCACAGCTGAAAACACTCACAGGCAGGTTAATGAGCAGACAGCAGCCGCAGCAGCCGCCGTGACACCAGCATTAGCAAAGATAATGGAGAGAATAATTTTCAATCAAATACAAAAATACTTTGAAGGTAACAAACGTAATACTGTGTATCAACATGCTTACAGACCTGGCCATTCCACATGCACTGCTTTAACACAAAGGACAGATGACTGGAAGGGCGAACTAGATAATAGGAAGTTAGTGGGTGCAGTACTACTCGATTTTAGTTCTGCTTTTGATGTCATTGACCATTCTTTGTTGTTACACAAGCTGGAACAATATGGTTTTCATTTTGAAATGCTGAGGTGGTTAGAAAGTTACCCGACAAATCGAAGTCAAACTGTTTTTTTTAATGGAAGTCTCTCAAATATGAAAACAGTCACTTGTGGAGTACCTCAGGGTAGTTGTTTGGGACCACTTTTATTTTCTATTTTTACAAATGACAAGTGTTAGAAAAAGCTAAAATTGTAATGTATGCAGATGACTCAACAATATATTATGCAGCATCAACTACAAGAGAGTTGACCAATGTTATGAATAAAGATCTACTACTGATATCAGAGTGGGTCATAAATAATAGGTTAGTACTTAATGCGGGAAAAACAAAATCGTTATTAATAGGATCAAATCATCAGTTAAAAGGTGAACCAAAATTGCAACTACATTTAAACCATATTGAAATTGAACAGGTCAAGGAGACAACATTGCTCGGTATAACCCTGGATCATAAATGATCTTGGTCTAAACACATTGATAATGTTGTATGTAAAATGGGAAGGGGTCTGTCACTTGTAAAAAGAATTGTAAAATATTTGCCTATGATGTCAGTAGACAAGTTTTGGATGCTTTGGTTCTGTCGCAACTTGATTATTGTTTGGTTATAAGTGCTGCTGAAAAAGATTTAAACAAACTACAAGTAGCACAAAATAAGGCAGCACGATGTGCACTGCAGAGCTCCTCCAGAACCAGAGCCACTGAGATGCTGGAGACACTGAAATGGTTAACTGTCAGACAGAGGTCAACTTATATTTTATTACATTTAGTCAGAAATATTACAGTGACTCACTCACCAGATATATTATCACAAAGGTTTATAGCGCAATATGCACAACATAATTATCAAACACGACATACAATAGAAGGAAGGTTTGTATTACCCAAATATGGGACAGAGAAACAGTCAGAGTCGTGATCAGCTGGAACTCTACCGGTTCACATCATTCAGGAACATTCTCAAGTACATTTCAAAAGGTTGCTAAAAAAATATGTAAGTATTATAAAGTACATTTGAACTGTGCCTGTGGCTATGTATGCATATATTATTATGTACACTTATTTGTATTTACTTTTGTTTGGCCTTAGGATGGCGATAATTGGATGACCATTTTAGTTTTCACTTCATACAGCGCTGTAAATTGCATGAAATTATGAGCTGTTTTGTTGTATGTATGTTTATGTATGTTTTGAGTGTGTGAGGACCCCAGGAAGAATAGCCAATGCTCATGCTAGTGCTAATGGGGATCCTAATAAAGACATAAACACTCACGGACCACCTGACTCCCCAGACATCCAGAAACAAAAGGCCTGCTCACCACTCCAACAGTTTATAACAAACTACAGCCTGATAACGACTGCTTCTCTGTATCGCCTCGTTCACACATTAAACCAACAACACAACTACAGATTCTACAAGCATTTCCTTCATATGAGATTTAAAATGCTCTCAGGTTTTACACCTCTTATGAAAAGTAGACATTTATTACGGAGTTTATGTCCGAGCCGACAGACTCTCAGAAAGATCGTTCTCTACTGAGAGAAATGCAAAATGCCTGTAAATGTAAGAAGTAAAAGTAAAAAGTCGTCAGAAAAATAAGTAGTGTAAAGGTACTGATGCCAGAAACATGTACTTAAGTACAGTAAGGAAGTATTTGTACTCCTCTACTTCCTCACACCTTTCTTCGTCTCTTCTCTGCAGAAAAGCCCGTTTTATGTCCTGATTGTCGGCGGCTGGTCGTTCTCTCTGTACGCCATCCAGCTGGTGGGAAGGAACCTCCAGACCATTCTGCGGGAACACTGGAACGTGGCGTTAGGTGAAGAAGAGCCTTCATAACACACACATTTTATAGACAATAAAACACTTTTTATTTGCCTCACATCGCAACAGAAAGACGCTCAGGTGTGTTGGCACGCAGCCTTCATCAGAGCGTATTCATTTACAGATTGGATTTGGTAAATAAAGGGCACAGTTATCACAGCTGGGGAATGGATCCAGTTATCTAGAAACTCATCTCTTCTCAAATGGCTGTAGATACAGGGACTCATCACAACTATTTAGTGAAATCATGTTCACCAAAAACAGGTTTTATTATCTGTCATGTATTTATAATATCTTATTCATATTGGTTAAAGAACTTGGTAACACAATGTTTACAGGCATCATGTATTCACTGCTAACACCATGTTGGAAGAGAACTCACCTCTCCATAGCGTCTCCTTGGTTAACTGGATTTATAACATTCACACTGTACTTTTTATATTTACATTTCATTGAATATTCCATTCCTTGCACACTTTATGTAAATAATATCCTGCTCATATTGAGTTCAGAGAAAATTGGCCCTTTGTGAGACTTTTATAGATTTCTTTGTATCTTCTGTACATTTTCCTTTTAACTCTCTAGTGCTGGTTTATTTCTATTTTGAGATGTTTATATTTTAGAATTGTGTATTTCTAGTCTTTAGTTATTATGGGCAATGCCTCGTTTTGTTTTATGCTGCTGCAACACTTTCTCTTATCAGACACTAGATGGCAGTACAGGATTATTTGAATATGCCTCATTCACTCATAGTCCCATATTATCCCAAGTTATTTAGTGGTCAGTTTATAGAGAGGTGCAGGGAGGACGTGTTTACCCTGAAGGAAGCTGCTGGTTCCCTCGACAAAAAAGCAACGGGATTTCTCCATAGGATTTTGGAAAATAGCTCAAAATAAGGTCTGTGGAAAACGAACCTGTTAGATAAATGCACGTTTTGTTCAGCCGGATAATCTCCACATGTCTACCCTACTTTTATACATTTCAAATCAGGTGATCAGGTGATCAAATCAGATATATCTAATCTCCAGAAGCAACATGCTAACGTTATGCTATAAAGGAACTACAGGCGAGTCCAGCAGCACGACTTCAACGTCACGCCAACTTCAGATCCATATTCAAACACACAGATTCTAGATGGAACGAGTTGAAGCGTTTGTTTGAACAGTCTGCAGGAGGCAGGGACTTGCTTTCAAGCAGAACAGAAACTAACTTAGGAGTGTTTACGTGTTCGGCGTAATGACAAACAACGGCCTCCACGACTTCTGTAGTCCTATTCAGCCACTTGGTAACAACCATCGTTTCTCAGACACGTCCACTCTTCAGAAATCACAGTGGGGTCACTGCTGATGATTTAATGTCCTAGAACAAAACGTGATCCGTCTCTTCAATGTGTCTCAACCACAGACCTTAGTTCAGATACTTTCCAAAACCCTACGGAGAGATCCCATTGGCTCTGAGACAAGGGAACAGGAAGTGGAGAAATGCTCCTGGTTTTCGGGCTCGTCACTGCACCACTCTATTACTACAGGTCCTTCAAACCTAAAAACTTCTGATCATGTGTGCCCTAAAGTTGTTATTAAAAAGCATAATAAAACCCTGTAAGTAACTATACATGTTCCCGTGTTTCCTCAGGCTACGTGACGGTGGTGGGCTTCGTCACCTTCGCCGTGTGTTACCGGTACGGCCCCCTGGTGGACGAGAAGAGCATTAACATCCTGTCGTGGACGCTGCAGCTGTTCGGCCTGCTGCTGGTCTACCTGGGGATCCAGATCCAGCAGGTGGCCTTCGCCGTCATCGTGGCCGCGCTGATCTCCAAACACCTGGAGCACCCGCTCAGACTCTCTGTGACCGCCTGCAGGTGAGGGGGGGGGGGGACTTTTTATTTATAGATATTTTACATTTATCACATTACACAAAAACAACAGAACATTCCCCAACATTAGACATATGGCAGATTACAAAATAATGCTTAAATAAAAATAAAAAGTGTGCAGTTACTAGAAACCAGTACAAAGTACAGACCAAGAATATAATTACATTTGCAAATTAACAAATTCAACAAATACAATAAAAGCTCATCCACAAACAGAGCAGAGCACAGTTTACAATTCTCCAAATAGATTAACCATTTTCAACATTTCCTCACAGTAGTTTAGTCTTTTGAGCAGGGGGGGGGGGGGGGGGGGGGGGGGGGGGGGGCATTTCAATCTGAAAGAGCTTCAATGGTGGTCCTCCTTTTTATTACCCAGAGCAAAATGTATTAAAAATAAAACTGTCTAATATGTATTGAGTTTTTATTCATCAAGTAGTATTTTACATATTAATTCAAGTAGAAAAAATAAAATCTTACATCACTTTTCCTCCTTCATAAATCATCCATTTCTTCCACTTATTAACTCAAATATCTTCTCGCTGTAAATTGGTTTGTCATTTATCCAATTATACGGAGGATTGTTTTATTTCCATCCATCCATCCATCTTCTCCCGCTTATCCGTGGTCGGGTCACGGAGGTATCAGTTCCAGCAGAGAGCCCCAAACTTTCCTCTCCCTGGCCACATCAACCAGCTCTGACTGGGGGATCCCAAAGCGCTCCCAGGCCAGCGAAGAGATATAATCCCTCCACCTGGTCCTTGGTCTACCCCTTGGTCTCTTCCCAGCTGGACGTGCCTGGAACACCTCCCTAGGGAAGTGCCCAGGTGGCATCCTTACTAGGTGCCCGAACCACCTCAACTGGCTCCTTTCGACGTGAAGGAGGAGCGTTTCAACTCCCAGTCGGCCGCTTGTATCCGCGATCTCGTTCTTTCGGTCATGACCCATCCTTCATGACCATAGGTGAGGGTAGGAACGAAAATGGCCCGGTAGACAGAGAGCTTTGCCTTCTGGCTCAGCTCCCTTTTCGTCACTACGGTGCGAACTGCAGACCCCCTCCCCCACGACTACGCCTCGAAATCCTTCCATGAATTTTACAAACAGGATTAGTGACAAAGCGCAGCCCTGGCGGAGGCCAACCCTCACCGGAAATGAGTCCGACTTCCTGCCGAGGACCCGGACACAGCTCTCGCTTTGGGAGTACAGAGATTGGATGGCCCTGAGTAGAGACCCCCTCACCCCATACTCCCGCAGCACCTCCCACAATAACTCCCTGGGAACTCGGTCATACGCCTTCTCCAAATCTACAAAACACATGTAGACCGGATAAGCGTACTCCCAGGCCCCCTCCAGGATCCTTGCGAGAGTAAAAAGCTGATCCGTCGTTCCACGACCAGGACGGAATCCGCATTGTTCCTCCTCAATCTGAGGTTCGACAATCGGCCTGACCCTCCTTTCGAGTACCTTAGAGTAAACTTTCCCGGGGAGGCTGAGTAGTGTGATGCCTCTATAATTGGCACACACCCTCTGATCCCCCTTTTTGAAAAGGGGAACCACCACCCCGGTCTGCCACTCCTTCGGTACTGTTTCAGACTTCCACACAACGTTGATGAGACGTGTCAACCATGACAGTCTCTCAACACCCAGAGCCTTCAGCATTTCTGGGCGGATCTCATCCACCCCCGGGGCTTTGGCACTGTGGAGTTGTTTGACGACCTCAGTGACCTCCCCCCGGGAGATTGGTGTTGATCCCCCGTCATACTCCAGCTCTGCCTCTACCATAGAGGGCGGAGTTGTCGGGTTCAGGAGTTCCTCAAAGTGTTCCTTCCAACACCCTAACACTCCATCAGTTGAGGTCAACAACGTCCCATCCTTACTGTACACAGCTTGGATGGTTCTCTGCTTCCCCCTCCTGAGGTGTCGGACAGTTTTCCACAACAACTTTGGTGCCGCCCGAAAGTCCTTTTCCATGTCTTCTCCGAACTTCTCCCACACCCGCTGCTTTGCCTCGGCCTGTCGGTACCTTGCAACTGCCTCGGGAGTCTCCCGGGATAACATATCCCTGAAGGCCTCCTTCTTCAGTCGGACGGCTTCCTTGACCACCGGTGTCCACCAGGAGGTTCCAGGGTTACCGCCCCTTGAGGCACCTAAGACCTTGAGACCACAGCTCCCCGCCGCGGCTTCGGTAATAGAGGCTTTGAACACCGACCACTCTGGTTCAATGTCCCCATCTTCCACAGGGATGCCCGAAAAGCTCAGCCGGAGGTGTGAGTTGAAAGCCTCCTGAACTTGGGCCTCCTCCAGACGTTCCCAGTTCACCCGTACTACACGTTTGAGCTTACCGGGTCTGTCAAGAGGCTTCCCCCGCCACTCGACCCAACTCACCACCAGATGGTGATCAGTTGACAACTCCGCCCCTCTCTTTACCCGAGTGTCCAAAACATATGACCTCAGGTCCGATGATATGATAACGAAATCGATCATGGACCTTCTGCCTAAGGTGCTCTGGTACCACGTACACTTATGAGCATCCTTATGTTCGAACATGGTGTTTGTTATGGCCAATCCATGACTAGCACAGAAGTCCAGTAACAAACCACCACTCCGGTTCCGATCAGGGGGGCCGTTCCTTCCCCCCCAGAAAGGTGACGTTCCACGTCCCCAAAGCCAGCTTCTGTCGCCCGGGTCTGGTCCGTCGAGACCCTCTGCTTTCACTGCCACCCTTCTGGCAGTTCACCCGACTCCATCGCTGTTTCCCATAGGTGGTGGGCCCGCGGGACGGCTTCCTCCGGGCCGGGTATCCTCACTTCTTGTGTCTTCTTTCATGAGGTCTTTGATCCAATCTTAGTCAGGCCCCTTGCCTGAGACCAATTTGCCATGGGAGACCCTACCAGGAACACAAGGTTCCAGACAACACAGCCCCCAGGTTCATCAGGGCACACGAAGAACCAGCACCTCACCTTCCCGTAGTGGAGAGGTTGCTGGTTATTTCTAATCTTCTTTATTTCAAACGTATTTGTTATTTTAAGTCATGCATGATGTCTGCTTATTTCTGCCGTTTGAGCTCTACATCCACGATTCAATTTGCTTTGTTCACTTGTTTTATTATTATTATTATTAATGGACATGTTCCCCTTTTTAATTCTGTTATTTTGGTGAGTGGTTCTGCGTTGTGAAGCCCCTGAGCAAGTGTTATTTGTGATATTGGGTTATATAAATAAAATGTAATTTCTTTCCTGCAGGCGGCTCAGAGCTGCAGTTCGCTGGAAGACGGAGCCTCGCCGCCTGCTGACGGAGGAGGAGTTCCAGCGGGAGGCGGAGGAAGAGACTCGTAAAGCTCTGGAGGATCTGAGGAAGAACTGCAGCAGCCCCGAGTTCAGATCCTGGAGGACCGTGGCCCGCCTGCAGTCCCCCAAAAGGTGCCCGTAGTTCCCTCTTTTTCTCAGTGCAGATTATTTAAAAGCGCCTCTGCTAATCCTGTTAAATCAACAGAGCGTCATGCTTAAAACCCGGGTCCTCTTGTAGTTATTAAGAAAACAAGAAAGACCATATACTTTTTTTACCCACAAGGGATAATCCAGTTTTTACTGCGGTGATGTGATACTTTTATTTATTCTGTGTGACTGGCGGAGCCACACACAGTCTAGTATTCAACATACTTATCTCATTTTATTCTCCCTCTTCCGCCACAAATGTTGTAATGCTACTCACCCGGTAGCGTTGACACGAAACACACAAATAATACATCAAAACGTGCGGAGTGACCGGGATCGTGTTGCTATGACTTTTATTAGAGATTCGCTTTGCCGTTCTCACGCAAATCACAGAAAACTGCGATCATTTGCCCGATAGGAATGAATGGGAAATCCATTTGAACAGAGCTCAAAAACACCGCACTTTGACCCAATACAGATTCCGCATATTTTAACGTAGAACAAAAACTACAAGTTTAAAGGATTCTCGAGACTATGGACTTTATTAGACTAATTGGATATTTTTTGATAGCGAGTACGGTTCTCACGTAGTCGCAGTTTACGTTTTGTGAAAATATGACTTTATTTATTTGTAATTATTTTTGTTATCATCATTAAGGTCAAAGGGTTCATATGTCAATGAAAACGATCCACTGTTTACAAATTGCTTGATAATTAAATCATGAATGCTTTATTGATTAACCTGACTTGCATGATTAATAGAAAGGTTGTTTTTGTTTCTAAAGGTAATTGGTTATCGCGTTCAAGCCGTCTGCACAGTTTGATTCGAGGTATATTCATATTGATCCGGCCATAACACCTCGTACTGGTTCCAGAGATCAGTGTTTATATTTCTTTGTACGGTTTCTGATTCTGATTTGATGTAAAGCGTCTTTGAGCACCAGGAAAAGCACTATCACAATTAAATATATTATTATTACACCGTGGTTTCTTATTACAGAGTACACCCTGTAGCGAGTAAAACTCTAACACAGAAAAGACCTGTCTGCTGCCCCAGAACATTTATCTTTGTTACATTGTTTGCTTCCTGGGTACAGTGACGTGCCCATACCCAAATGGCTGTTACGTTAAGTCCGCGGAGCCGTTACGTTAAATCCGTGGATTGGACCAATCCACGGACTTCCTCACACACACACACTCAATCTTTTCTCAGCTGCAGCTCCGCCGATTTCTCCTCTGAGGCTGTGAGTCGGTGTGTGAGCACACACACAAACTCCTAGCAAGGCTGCGGGTGTGTGTGTGTTCGGGCTGGGTTTTGCTGTCTCGCAGACGGCCACTGGGCTCACAGGGAGGGGGGGGGGCAGGAGCTCCAACAAGCCGTTTAGAACAGAGAGTGAACACACATAATATACAGAGATGCTGTTTGAGAAACAATGTGAATCTATTCTAGTAGACCTCAACAATGGAACTATGATCAGTAGAAATGGCCATGACGTGGGACCTTTAAAGTCTTTCATGTTTGTAAAGCACTTTGAATTGCCTTGTGTTGAAAGGCTCTATAAATAAACTTGCCTTGCTTTAGCTAGGGCTGCAAACTGTATATGAATGTAATATAATATCGTGCCTTATCGTTGCTGATGTGTTTTTCCTCCTCAGGTTTGCAGACTTCGTGGAGGGCTCTCCTCACCTGGTGTCCAACGAGGTGTCGGTGCACGCGCAGGAGTACGGCTTCGGAGGGTCATTCTTCGAGGAGGAGTTCTTCGACACGGACGACGAGGAAGACGACGACATGAAACCTCTGAAGATCCCGGAGTGAGACGACGCTTTGTGGAGAATAAAGAGACGATTTAAGTATTGCCTTTCAGGACAAACGATGAGAGGAGAGCCGCTCTGCGCGAGCTAACGTCCGGAGAGAGGAGGACACGGATCGTGGTCTCCAGAGAAATGACAGGAAGTGGAGAGGACTAAAGACGAAGTGATGTAGCTTCAAAGGATGTAAACAAACTCTTTGTTTAGGGAGAATCTGACGGTACTCTGTGATCGGGAGCGCTTTCTTTTGGAGGTCAAAGCTAATGTTTTACTGTGTGATGGCAGCGTGTGCGGGCCAGAGAATGCAAACACTTGAGGAAATAAAAAGTGGGTTTTTTCTGATTAAACTAGATTTATCTTTTATCTCAATGGGAATTAATTCTGCTCTGTTTTTCTGAGTGACTGAAAAATCCCAAAAGAAGCTTTTCCTGGTTTCCTAGAAGTCCCACCTCGTTACTTCTGCCAGGGTTTCAGCCCTGATCGTTGCAGGTGCATCTTTTTAAGTCTCTGAATCATCAGGATCTAGTGGTCACAGATCAGAGCATGTCTGTGTTGTATTGAGACTCAAGTGTCTCCCAATATCTACCAAAACAAGGGGTTGAATGTAAAGCTTCTTTGCATGAAACGTACCCTTCAACTGAGGCTGAATATGTGCCTTCGTTCATTTATAAATAAGAAGTCTTGTGATTAATAATCCCCCATCAGTTTTGCAATTCTGCTTTATTTGTTTTATTGAACATTTGACCCTAAAACCATTAAATACAGTCGATTTTCAACTCTAAAAGTCCCAGAGTATAAATAATAAGAGTCTTTCTTTAAGTATTTATCACGCATTATTACTACAGCGGTGTTTCGTGCAGCCCTGCCGAAGTTTCCCGTTAATTCAGAAAAACAAACAGTATTTATTTCCACGATTTCTCCAAACGTTGAGATGAAATAATCTCTGTTTCTTGAATAAATGCTTGACGCTGTTTGTGTTGTCTTTAGCTCAGGAGAGGTTTTTACGTTCAGTGTGTCTGACCTTTGTGTGTGTTTCACTGTTTTCAATTTAATGGACATGAACACAGGAAGTGTCCCCAAAGTATTTTGAATAAAAAACTATGAATTGAGCTCTGACGTGTTTCCATTAGCTTCATTGTGAGGTAATGAAAGATAAGGGAAGTCCACGAGGCTTTGGGTAATCACGCATGTCTCACTTGAAGCCATGAAGCTGTTATTTAAGCGGCTGCAGAGGAGATTTCTGAAGTGGTGGAAAGGGATTTACTCTCTGCTCCGTCTGTATCCGTGTAACACGAGGCAATCAGATGGAAACATTATGCATAGAAAGAAAATACACAGTTACAACGTCTCAGGAACTGCACCTATTCATCGTCTTGTCCATCAGATCAATTCAGATCCTTCCCATGATCAATGAAGGGTCTCCATAGGGTCTCAAACACAGGCTGTCTAGCTCTTAATATATAGGATATCTCGTCCAATGGGAGGCCTGACAGCATCCGGCGCAGCCAATGAGTGATGAGTGACTTTTCCCAAAACAATGCCATCCAGGTTTTGGCGCGAGCTGAGGACTCTCTATATTCATATAACAGATCTTTGGATCCAGTGAAACCTGCTTTGAAATTATATTCTCTATTCTCCTTCGAGCCTGAATGAAAATTCCCCTATTTTTGGCTGTTTTCCACCAGATTGAGACTTTAGTTTCAACAAAATGCTCAAATTCAAAGTATTCTTGCTAATCATTGGCGAGTTACACACTTTGAAAAATAAATTATAAATGTAAAAAATGCGTCGATGTTGGTTCCAATTTTACACATAAAAAATACTTTATTGTTTATTCATAATAATGTTGTCCTCTTAGGTATAGCTTTTTAAATGTTTTTTTTTTAAAGAAATACAAATAAAATATATTCAATGGGTTTGGGGATGTTCTGATTCTGCGGACCCTCTCTCCTCGCACTATTCTAACTATTGTATCTGTGTTATTGTGTTGCTCTGTTGGAGGAGCCTGAGACCTCAGATTCTCATTGATATATCTACACTGTAGCTATGTTCAAATTACAATAGAAGCCTTGAATCTCACCCCGTGGCATTTCCCCTTGCACTGTGCCCCCTCTTGTGGCGGAAATGAATATTACACGTGGAGCTTATTTTAATACTTAATTCATAATAAAACAAACTAGACTTGATAGCAACATGCTAACTGGAAGAGCAGCAGGGCACAATAGCAATGCTAACAGCTACATTATCACTGGGCAGTTAAACACCAGTGGTTTGAATATAAAGCCAAAACAGTATTCCCAATATCAATCAAACATCATGAAGATATTACTTAATGCTTAAGACTTACACAACAACATTTAAACAATCCAGCTGGACCGTTTTATCCTATCAGACTGCATCGGGCGCTGACATTGGCACCCTATGACCATCAGATCTGACGACGCTGATTGGCTGAAATTATGTTTCGGCGGCATAGTTTACAAATAGCAACAGTCAGCAATGTGTTGGCTGCTGCTGCTCTGGCTGAGGGCTCCTTTCTTAGCGCCCAGACGAGAGAGGGTAATGCGGCCAGGCAGGAAACATGTGACTTATCAGTAACTTTAGACATCGTAACACAATTTTAAACAACATTTTCTTATTTAAATATATTTTAAATTTTAAATTTTATTTTTTAATGACAATCAAACACGTGGGAAGAGGGGGGGGGCGCCCCTAACGCCCCTGTGGGCCGGCCGCCACTGCAAAACAGTATTCCCAATATCAATCAAACATCATGAAGATATTTCAAACCGGAGAGACGTGATGTAAGAATTACATATTTATTGTTTACACGTCATATGAATGAAATGATTGCCACGATAATACAACAGGAGAATGTAATGGTGTTTGGCGATTAGGCCCCGGTTTGCAGGATAATCATTCAGGAGGGAAAGAACCGCTCCGATGAAATCCCCGGGGTCTAGACACTGGTGGTGGTGATGAGTAGGTGAGACCGGTCTGAAGGAGGAAGGTTGAGCTTTGTCCTGAAGGAGACGGGAGGCGAGAGGGGTGGAGGCGGGTTGCGTGTGATCATCTGCAATGACAACTGACAGGGAGGAAGAGCAGGCATTTAAGGAATTTAGCATGTGCAGCGATTGGCTGCTGAGGGGTGACGCCCTCGTATTTAATGAGGGGGGAAGGGAGCCATAGAGTGACGTGTAAGTGACTCGTGTTAGGTCTTCCTTATTGAACTTGCGCTAAAGCTTTCATTACTTAATGCTTAAGACCAACAACATTTAAACAATCCAGCTGGACCATTTTATCCCTGATATTGTTCATTATTCTGTATATGCCAAATATAACCTATAATCATTTCACTTAGCTGTTGTGAAAAACACCTGAACAAGCAAACATGGCGGATCAGCTGCAGGTGGAAGAATCGGGAAAAGACGTTACGTGATGACGTCAGGCGCGATACGAAAGGAAACCACATCGATGCACTTTCACTGATACAAGGAGTCAACAAACTATAGATACAATCCACAACATTACACCAAAGCAGAAAACTGAATCAGAAATATCAAATAGACTTTTAGATTGTATTACTTTAGTTTATTGTTGTATTGGAAATGGATTTAGTGGAGTATAAATACCAACAAACAAAAGTACACTTACCTCATAATGTACTCAGGTATTTGAGTAAAAATACTGAGTGACATTCCGCCACTGAAACGTCATCACGTTGATCCAGCCTGAGCGCGGGGCAGCTGACAGGAGGATGGGGTGCAGAGATATCTGATAATAAGAAAATAAACAAGAACACGAGAGGCTGGTTTGCTCGTTCTTTTAATCCGTCTTCATGGCTCTAACAGCGGACTCAGGGTCGTCCCTCCCTACAGGCCAATCACGCAGACGGTTTGGGGCCTCACCTGGCGGAGGGGGCCTCATCTTGTACCTATGCGCCTGTGCAGCGCAATTAGTGTTGAAGTTGAGTGTGTTGAAGTAGTGTGGCGCGGCACGTTTTCTCCCCCCCCTGTCGACGCTCGCGAAACAGAGGGCCTCATCATATAACTTTGCATGGGGCCTCAAGTTGGCCAGGGACGGCACTGGGACTCCCTCTGCCGCTCCGCCCGCTGATGTCACTCCAAGCCTTAACTCTCATGTCAAAATTCTTCCCAAAGGTCAAGGAATACCATGATCATAACACCAGAGGGAGCTCCACAAATCATGTGAAACCCAGATTTGGCACAAAAAAGGGGGAATACACGTTTCGCAATTATGTCACATCAAGGTGGAACGCTCTTCCCACAACTGTAAAGGAAAGTAAAACTATACTTACCTTCAAAACCTCTCTTAAAGAGCACCTTCGGGGGAGAGCATTGCAAAACTGGCCCCGGTAATGGTACAGATCTCAACCTGTCGTTCAATGGACAGCTTCCCCCCCCATCTATGTATATACTCGCATTTTAGACTCTGTTACTAACTGTATATCTGTAGACTTGGTATGTCTTAAATGTCCGGTTAGGATGTATTAGAACGAAATCTAAAATGTAAATTGTAAATAAGCCATCTGTATGTCAAATATGTCTTATATGTCTTACATGACGAATTGGAAATGGGGGACCCTGATGTAAACAAGACGGAAATCTTTCTCTGGTCTGCATCCCCTTAACAATTGTATGTTTTGAGCTGTACTGTACTGTACCCAATATACAAGCAGTTAATAAACTTTTCAATCAATCAATCAGTCAATCTCCCATACACACCCAAACACTCCAGAGACATGTTCTGTGTATATCTGGACCTATAATATATTGATGAAAAACAGTATAATAGGGGACCTTTAAGTGAGGATTTGAATGCAGGATGTTTACTGGGTGATTTCCACACTGTGGTATTAATATGTTTATTTCAATAACTTTGTTGAGCTTGTTTTTAGCTCTATTTCTATCTCACTGAACATAGTCCCTGTATGACTGTGAACTGGTTCAGCTGATAAGGATGGTTATGAATCAAGAGGAGCTGCAGACAGGAAGGGGAGTTGAAAGTGAAAGTATAAAGTCAGACTTGTCAGAGTGCCAGACGCCATTTTACAGCTCGTCGGAGCAGGAGGAGAACAGGGTGAGTGTTAACACCAGGGTCTGCTTTCTAACACATTATTTACTCTGTTTTACTGGATGTCAGAACATCAGCGTCCTAGAGTCCAAAGAGATTTCTACAAGTGGTGTGAACTGGTTTTATTTCCTGTTTTCTGACTCATCAAAGCAACATAACATGCGACAGCCCAGCGCAGTCAAAATGGAGAGCGGCCTGTCGGAAGTCTGACTGATTTGATGTTTGAACCAAGTGTTAAACTTTCCTGTCGGCTCCCAGACCGTAGTGGAGGACGCAGGGGTGACTCTCTGCAGTCTTCCAGGGCCGAAGCAACACACTTCGGGTTCAATAACCCACTTTTCAATAAGGCTGAGAGGCGAGCTCTTCTTTGGGAGGCCGTTGCATTTATTAAGGTCTTTGTTACAGATCTAACTTTGAAGACACTCGACAGACCTTTGCTGCTGTTTCGTTCACTTCAAAAACACACAGCACCGCTTCTCCGCTCGCTCTCTCTCCCTCGCTCGACCATGCGCACACACATGCACGCGCCTCTCTCTCTCTCTCTCTCTCTCTCTCTCTCTCTCTCTCTCTCTCTCTCTCTCTCTCTCTCTCTCTCTCTCTCTCTCTCTCTCTCTCTCTCTCTCTCTCTCTCTCTCTCTCTCTCTCTCTCTCTCTCTCTCTCTCTCTCTCTTAAAGGGACAGCTGTCTGACTCTGCATGATCCTAATATCATAACACAAGTGTATTATTATGATGGTTATGATTGAAACAAGTGTGTTATTATAATGTGTGTGTGTGTGTTTGTGTGTGTGTGTGTGTGTGTGTGTGTCTCCAGTGTTCGTGGTTTATCTCTCAGACTGGAGAAGATGAGTGATTTAAAAGATGAGGAAGAGGACACATCTCCAGTCCCCAGCTGTCTGTCTCTGAAGAGTGACCGGTCTAAAGACAGACCTCCAAACTTCAGTAATGAACCTGGACCCTCAGACACAAAGTAAGAGTTTCTGCTGTAACCTGACCTGAAGAGCATCCAGTTATTATGTTATCTGATAATTAGTGTGAATGCTGAGCAACAGACTATTGTTCTTCAAATCTTTATTCTTCTACTTATTTCAACCAATGTTTGCCGTTTAACTCCTTCAGCATACTTTCAGCTACAGAAACCATTCAAATATTAAAATGTCCTCTTTTAGCTACACCGTGTGCAAAATGCTTCTCCTTCCACATACTTTCAGCTAGAGACTTCATTCCTACTTTAAAACGGTCACAAGGCATTCAGCTATTTGATATATTTTACACTTTTTGAAATATTAAACTTAGCTTGGAGCTTGGTAAAGAGGCCTTCTTCAGATTTTAACCTTAGTGTGCGCCGCTCGTTAAGTCTAGAGTGCTTAGATCTCAAAACAGAGTGGAGGAGAGCTTGAAATCCGCCTAAAAAGAAATGTTAAACCTGCCATAAGTCCCAAACCCTAAACTCCTGTGACTTCATTTGTTGATGAACATGTAGGAAAACATCTCTTAGGTTGAAAAATAAAAACATTTAAGTGTAGAACTTTTAAAACATATCTGTTGAGGGCAAGGATGTGACAAAAACCTTTCACATGAAACCCTCTCCTTTCACTGATCACTGATCACATCTCCATGGAAACCTTTGATCTCTGGACTCAGACAGGTGTTCTTTTCTTACTACACATTCAAGCCCCCACTGTTCATGTACCCTTCAAAACAGCCAGCCACACTACCTATCACCAGGTGTGACTGTGGCTCTGTGTGACTGCATGGGTCTCTCAACTATAAGGTGGCCGGTTCCATTCCAACAGTCATCATGTTAATATCTTTATACCTTACTCACCGTTAGGGTTTTTTCCAGTTGACAGTCCACTTGATGTACAAACACACTGCATTAAGGTATATCTCCACCCTTTCTGCCCTGAAATGATTTTCTAATCATTATTACTGTTATTAAGGGGCTGCATGAACACTTTTCCTGGGCTAGAAAGTGAGGTGCTGCAGACTGTTCTCTGGGTAACAGTTAATGACACTCTCCTCCTATTTAAAACAGTTTCCCCGACATTTAGAACACTTTTCCCCAGGTTTGCTGCACCTTTACTCCCTTAGAAAGTCAGGTGCTGCAGCCTGTTCTCTGGGTACTCTCTGTCCCTATTTAAAACAGTTCCCCCGACATTTAGAAGGCTTTCCCCCAGGTTTAAAGCACTTTTCTTGGTTTAGAAAGTCAGGTGCTGCAGCTTGCTTCTCACTACAAATGATTTATAATCATTATATTTACATTCAAGTGATTTATTTTAGGCGTTATCAGGCGTTGTTAACACTTTTTTCCATGAAAATGATTTTTAATTACTATCATGGAGCTATATAAATCCATCCCCGGGTAATCCGGAGCACATTTGCACCTTATACTATTTAAATGTATTTGTATTATATATTTTTGGCCTATAAAAGTGACATTTCTGGGTGATTTTGTCAGTTTATGGAGCTTAGCTCAAACATTCTGGAGGTTTCAGGCCAGATATGTGTGCTCACAGACGGCCTGCCAGGCTCACCCATCCGTGGAAAGAAGAAAAAAGTGAAAAAAACGGATAATATGTTTTTAAATAATAAAAAAAGAAATAATTTTTTTTTGGAAAAAATGACTAAGTGCCCACCGGAGAAGCGACCAGACGTTTCCCGCTTCGGCCTGCTGGTACTCATGAGGCCGCCCTTTGAGGGTCTTAGAGCGGATAGAAAGAGGTGGATTTACTGGGGTGTTTTCATGGATGATGGAAATGACCTAAGTACACATGTCAGGGAGACAAGCTGGAGGTCCAGAGTCTGTCCTTTGAGGGTCTTGGAGCGGACAAACAGAGGTGTATTTAAGCACAGAGTCAAGCTTTCATGTTTCTCTCCAGTCTTTTTATTTAATACATTTCTATACACCAATAAATATAATAAAACACTTTAAAAAAGCTTATTCCCAGGCGGTCTCCCATCCAAGTACTGACCCGGCCCGACCCTGCTCAGCTTCCGAGATCGGGAGTGATTTTTTTTTTAATTGTCTTTTATTATAAAAATACATAATTTACATTTTTATAACATAAATCATATAAAAGAGCCCTCAAAGAAAGGGACTCCATGGCCTTACATTCAAGCCAAAACAGATCAAACAAAAAGAAGAAAATAAAGGGATTCACATCCCAGTAACCCTAACTCCTAAAAGTATAGGGGAAACTTTACAAATCATCACACAATCAACATATTTCAAAATCTTAGCTTTCCATCATTAACTTCAATCAATGAGCAACCTTCCACAAAATCCTCCACACAAACCTCCTTTTCCTGGAATAACAGTCCAATGTCTCTTTTTATCGTCCTTTCCATTTTGTCCCATACTTCTTCCATCCTCCCCTCATAATGTGCAATATTTCTTCTTCATTTAACTGCATGTCTTTCAAGACTTAAACAAACATTCAGGAGACCAACATTGCACTCACTCCCCATTCACACCAAACAGCCAGTGTAGCGGCCAAAATCATATAGAACTAAAACAGATAATTAACTTAAAATAATACAGCCGCTGAGGCACTAGTTAGCGGATCTTGATCCAGGTCCAGACAAGATTCTCCGTTGTGCATTTTATTCCTATTACAAAATAAAATTAACAGGTTTCCTATATCTCTTTCCTTTAAGCCTTTCCTATGGCTTTCCTTTGTGTGGCTTGAAACACCCTTTGCCTACTAGTGCTCTGGCCCCACCACCCACCTGTCTCCAATATATACAATTACACCAGGTTCTCTAATCACCCAGTGCCCAAACATGCCTTCAAAATAAAAGCATAGAAACTACTTTCATTTATGACACTAACTAAGAATACATATACAATAAACACTATAAACAGCAAGAGAATACATTTTAAACTATTAAATAATATAAAGAGATATATATAACTCCAACAGCCAGAGCTCCTTCCATTCCAAACACTTTATCAACCTTTCATTCCAACATCTGCCTTTCATTTATTTTATTCTGACAGAAAACACCCTTAATTTACTGCATTCAACAAATTCATGCATACAATTCTCCACTCCCACCCTACATCACATTCTTTCTTCACCTCACTATCAAACATACTTATCACTAAATGATTGAAGATCCTGTTGTGCCTGAACAGGAAATCAAATTGCTCACACTCCACACTGTTACCATTCACTCTCAAGTTCATCCAGATCTTTTTCACATCTAACCTCATCCACTATCACCTGTGCCCTCATGAAACCCGGAACATACTCATACACTAAATCCCTCACAACTCTGAACCCCGCCCCCAACTTGGCAAATTGAAGATGACCTTTTGTTCCTTCACAATCCTTTGATTCAGGAAGATGGGTTGCTTCCACACTTGTTTTGCGCTCACACATTCATATCTCACATTCGACCCCCCCCCCCCATGCACTCACCACTTCCCTCTGAAACTCACTCATCCCCCCTTTCTTAAGGCTCATAAAAATACCACTATCCCCACACCCCCCACACTTATTTAACACATCCCTCAAAAGCACCTTTCATATATGGTCATCCTTTTTATTGAAATACTTTAACATCATTTTAACTCTTATTGTTTTTAGTTTCCTTTCTAAATGTATTCACTGTAATCCTCCATCCTTGTATTCTCCAAAACCTCCCTAGCTATCCTGACCCCTCTCCCTCCCCAAATAAAGTCACTCACCAATTTATTAATTTATTTTATTATCCTTTCTGGACCATCCAAAGCATTCATTACATAAACTAACTTACTCTTAATTAACCCATTAACAACAATGACCTTTCCCCTTAAATTCAGTTTCCTTCTTTTCCAAAATCTCAATGTCTTTTGAACACCATTTACTTTCAAACTGAACATCCCTACCCTCTCCATCTTGTATTCCTAAGTTAACCCCTAGCACGCTAAAGTACTCTTTGTTTTCTTCAGACCTATTTCTACCCTCCCCACACTTTCCTTCCCTAAGACCACACATTCTGATTCCTCTATATTTACCCTCGCCCCTGAAGCCCTATATATCCACACTATCAAACACTCCTTTCATGCTCCCGATATCCTTAACTGTTATCGTGGTGTCATCAGCATGCTGATACACCAAGCTTTCCTTTCCCCCGGTACCTCCACTCCCTTCACATCCTCACTCTGCTGTAGCAGGCCCGCCAGTGGCTCCGCTGACAACGCATACAGCATCGCCGAGAGAGGGCATCCTTGCCGGACTGACCTCCCTAGCCTAAACACATTAGTTAAAATCCCATTCACCTTTACACAACTAACTGCTCTACCATAAACTCTCCTGATCCATCCCACTAGCCTCCTCCCAAGCCCCGCCTTCTCTAACACCTTAAACAAATACCCATGATTCAGACCTCCAAACTTCAGTAAAGAACCTGGACCCTCAGACACAAAGTAAGAGTTTCTGCTGTAACCTGACCTGAAGAGGATCCAGTTCTTATATAATCTAATATATTAAACTGTTCTTTAATAATATCATGTGTGCAGTATAGTACAGAACAAAGCAGAGTACAGCAAGCTAACATTATTATTATTAACAGTTAATGACACTCTCTCTTTAAGTGGACGTCACATTTCCATTGTGCGGAAGTTTGTCCAATGGCACGAAGCGTCCCACGTTATTTGTGTCCAAAAAGAGGAAGTTTCCCTAACTACAATGTATCAGCTAGTTATTGCAGGATAACACGTACTTAGTGGAGATTGATCAACTACTTAAACTATTGCACATCTTTTAAACATTATTACTAAAAGCCACTTGTTTATTCAGCTGCAGTCACCATTCAGCTTTTCAAATACTCAGCTTTCTCTGCTTTTTCAGCGGGAAATGCCTTTTCTAGTCGAACCTGTTCTTTAATGATCACAGTAAAGAAACTTAGTAACAGTACAGTAACAAAGCTTAAACTCTTGATCCCTTGCGTCATCAGCGATAGTAAATAATCTACACACAGACAGAAGTCAAAATGTGCTCTCTGAATGAACTAATGATGTTTAAAACATGTGTTGTTTCCACAGACAGAGAGCAGAGTCTCCAGTCCCCAGCTGTCTGTCTCTGAAGAGTGACCGGTCTAAAGACTTTCCTCTAAACTTCAGTAAAGAACCTGGACCCTCAGACACAAAGTAAGAGTTTCTGCTGTAACCTGACCTGAAGAGGATCCAGTTTTTATATAATCTAATATGTTAAACTGTTCTTTAATAATATCATGTGTGCAGTATAGTACAGAACAAAGGCAGCAGAGTTCAGCAAGCTAACGTTATTTGAGGTTATTTCAATATGCATTGATAGCATCGTTGTATCAGTGGCAGAACATGGTTTCAAATGGCAAAGATATTGATAAATACTCACTAGAAACTAAATATATCGTCCAAAACATGATTTACTACTTGGGTATGTTTATGATGTATTTTAAAGATGTTTATTAATGATAGTGATGACCTGGTGAGCTGGTTGTGTTTAGCATTAGCAGATATAACAGAGTTGTGTGATTACATGTAGAGTCAATGCAAAGACCCAGATCCGTGCCTGGCAACACCAAGAAAGTGAAGAGGTGAAATTCAGTCAGCTGCGTATTCCTGCAGCGTGACACATTTCATCTTTCATTACATTTCATCTGTTCCGTTCATGGTATGCACAACTTAACGTATAACAAACATTTACAAAACATGTCTCTATATGAAAACAACCCAAGCTACACGTGAAGCACACTCGGAAACAAACAAGTTTGTTCTCCTAGCAACAGGAATCGAATAAACCACTAGCAGTGTCAACCGACCACCACAAGGTGGTGCCAAACACAGCCAAGAAACACATACATGACAGATATCCACCAAACACACATCAAGGACAGAACACTCCCCAAACCCGCTATTGCTCCTTCCACTTCCCCTTTCCCTATTTCCCCCTCACACCTCTCTCTCTCTCTCTCTGTCTCTCTCTCTCTCTCTCTCTCTCTCTCTCTCTCTCTCTCTCTCTCTCTCTCTCTGTCTCTCTCTCTGTCTCTCTCTCTGTAATACACAAGTGTATTATTATGATGGTTATGATTGAAACAAGTGTGTGTGTGTGTGTGTGTGTGTGTGTGTGTGTGTGTGTGTGTGTGTGTGTGTGTGTGTGTGTGTGTGTGTGTGTGTGTGTGTGTGTGTGTGTGTGTGTGTGTGGTGTGTGTGTGTGTGTGTGTGTGTGTGTGTGTGTGTGTGTGTGTGTGTGTTGTATCTCTCAGACTGGAGAAGATGAGTGATTTAAAAGATGAGGAAGAGGACACATCTTCAGTCTCCAGCTGTCTGTCTCTGAAGAGTGACCGGTCTAAAGGCAGACCTCCAAACTTCAGTAAAGAACCTGGACCCTCAGACACAAAGTAAGAGTTTCTGCTGTAACCTGACCTGAAGAGGATCCAGTTCTTATATAATCTAATATATTAAACTGTTCTTTAATGATATCATGTGTGCAGTATAGTACAGAACAAAGCAGAGTTCAGCAAGCTAACATTATTATTATTAACAGTTAATGACACTCTCTCTTTAAGTGGACATCACATTTCCATTGTGCGGAAGTTTGTCCAATGGCACGAAGCGTCCCACGTTATTTGTGTCCAAAAAGAGGAAGTTTCCCTAACTACAATGTATCAGCTAGTTATTGCAGGATAACACGTACTTAGTGGAGATTGATCATCTATACTTAAACTATTGCACATCTTTTAAACATTATTACTAAAAGCCACTTGTTTATTCAGCTACAGTCACCATTCAGCTTTTCAAATACTCAGCTTTCTCTGCATTTTCAGCAGGAAATGACTTTTCTAGTCGAACCTGTTCTTTAATGATCGCAGTAAAGAAACTTAGTAACAGTACAGTAACAAAGTTTAAACTCTTGATCCCTGGCGTCATCAGCGATAGTAAATAATCTACATACAGACAGAAGTCAAAATGTGCTCTCTGAATGAACTAATGATGTTTAAAACATGTGTTGTTTCCACAGACAGAGAGCAGAGTCTCCAGTCCCCAGCTGTCTGTCTCTGAAGAGTGACTGGTCTAAACAGGAACCTATATACTTCAGTAAAGAACCTGGACCCTCAGACACAAAGTAAGAGTTTCTGCTGTAACCTGACCTGAAGAGGATCCAGTTTTTATATAATCTAATATGTTAAACTGTTCTTTAATAATATCATGTGTGCAGTATAGTACAGAACAAAGGCAGCAGAGTTCAACAAGCTAACATTATTTGAGGTTATTTCAATATGCATTTATAGCATCATTGTATCAGTGGCAGAACATGGTTTCAAATGGCAAAGATATTGATAAATACTCACTAGAAACTAAATATATCGTCCAAAACATGTTTTACTACTTGGGTATGTTTATGATGTATTTTAAAGATGTTTCTTAATAATAGTGATGACCTGGTGAGCTGGTTGTGTTTAGCATTAGCAGATATAACAGAGTTGTGTGATTACATGTAGAGTCAATGCAAAGACCCAGATCCGTGCCTGGCAACACCAAGAAAGTGAAGAGGTGAAATTCATGTCAGCTGCGTATTCCTGCAGCGTGACACATTTCATCTTTCATTACATTTCATCTGTTCCGTTCATGGTATGCACAACTTAACGTATAACAAACATTTACAAAACATGTCTCTATATGAAAACAACCCAAGCTACACGTGAAGCACACTCGGAAACAAACACGTTTGTTCTCCTAGCAACAGGAATCGAATAAACCACTAGCAGTGTCAACCAACCACCACAAGGTGGTGCCAAACACAGCCAAGAAACACATACATGACAGATATCCACCAAAAACACATCAAGGACAGAACACTCCCCAAACCCGCTATTGCTCCTTCCACTTTCCCCCTCACCTGTCTGTCTGTCTGTCTGTCTCTCTCTCTCTCTCTCTCTCTCTCTCTCTAGTCAAGTCCTAAACTTTGACAAAACGAGTCATAAACAAGTCATTATGTGTTTTTCACCAAATGTAATGACATCGATCAACAGAATAATACTTAATAATCAAATTGCTCTTTATTAGTCACATTAATAATTTAATAATCCATTTTCTCTCTGCTGGTAAAGTAACGTGTGTTTTTCTAATTTAAGAGGGATCAGTAAGGTAAGGCTACTGTGACGGTTTGATTCAGAAGGAGTTTAATGTATAAGATCCCTGATGTTGAGGTAACCAGAATGTTTATTTCCACTGTGTACAACATGTTATAAGGGACCCACAATCTATCTTTATGCAAGGGATAATGTGCAGCGAGGCGGTCTCTATGGGGAAAAGAACACCTGCATCTAGATCCCTCTGCAGGTGGTACTTTAAGTATATTTTGATGCCAATACTTTTGTACTTTTACTTGTAACATTTTGAATGCAGGACTTTTTATTGTACAGGGTTCCTGCAGGTTTCGCCAACTCAAATTTAAGACTTTTTAACACCTTTTTAAGACCACTTTGAATAGAATTTAAGACCTATTTCACGGCAATAAAGTATGAAGGAAAATGTATATAAAGAAGAAATACGTCCCATAATCACTTACAAAGTAAATGTATTCATGTTCAACATAAGAACAATGACTGAACACAACAGCGTAACAGTACAGAACTGTGTTAGCGTGTTAGACAAAAAGTGTGTATGTGTGTGCGCTTGAGTGTGTTTGTGTGTTAGGGCTGTGCAATTAATCATATTTTAATCGCAATTACGATTTTGGCCTGCCACAATTACGAAAACAACATAATCGGAAAAAACGATTATTTTGCTTTGCTAGGTTGTGACAGTGCACCACAACATATTTGATCTAATGATTTTTTTAGTAATGTATCATTTATTTAATTAATTTTTGTATTAGTTTTTCAGTTGAATTATACGTTCAGGGTAATCAACAGTTCAAAAGATACTGTTCAAATTATTATTTGTTTTAAAGTTCAATAAATGGATGTTTTCAAAGTCAATGAATAATCATATTTAATAATCGTGATATTAATTATTGACCAACATAATCTTGATTATTGCCATAATCGAGCAGCCCTAGTGTGTGTGTGTGTGTGTGTGTGTGTGTGTGTGTGTGTGTGTGTGTGTGTGTGTGTGTGTGTGTGTGTGTGGTGTGTGTGTGTGTGTGTGTGTGTGTGTGTGTGTGTGTGTGTGTGTGTGTGTGTGTGTGTGTGTGTGTTATTATATTCAGAGCTCTGCTGCCTTGGCTACACTATTTCATCGTTGCTGTTGTATGATTGGTGTTTAGCTACGTTATTTAGCGTCTACAGCACCTCCGCTTTTAGGGTTGACGTAGACCCAAACTTCGCCCGGAGGTCCCCCGGTGTTGTTGCGGGAGCTGCGGCACTAGCTAACGCTACATTAGCAAAACAAACGCTAATTTATTTTGCAAAAGATGCAGCGGGCTTCAAACACGTTCCCTCCACTGGTTTCAACCAAGCACTAAATTAGATGTTTTCCAACAAAATACGATTGAACTGACACTTCCCCATATTTATTTGTAAGTAGATTCGAAGATAGGCTACATGAGCTGAAGCTTGGTTGCTAGGTTACTAGCTGGGTGTTCTCCAATAAGGGGCCGAGGGAAACAAAGTTAGTGATTACTGGTTCCATGTTGATTTAATTCAATACAAATTGTTGGGGGGAACTGAAAGGCTATTACCGTACTGGTTACTTTGCAGCCCGGACATTTCCCCCAAAACACATTTAGACGCTATCGCAACACAGAAGTACCTTTCAAATCCGATAATTTTTAAGACCTTCTGAATCATATTTAAGACCTTTTTAAGGCCTTAAAAACCCTGCTCTGAAGGTTATTTTCATTTTACAAATCCTGCACTCAGCTTTGCTTTCTCCAATATCATTGAAAAGCAGCCAGATGCTGCTTCTTTTTTCAGTTTTCGCTCATTTCTTGACTTTTTCCGACGCGCTTGCATTTAAATCCGTCTCCCCGTCGCTCTGTGCAGCTGGCCAGTACCACTACACATGCTGTGCCCCCCACCCTTCTTTCACATAATGGTATGATCCTAGTGTGTCCTCGCATATGATTGGCCGCATGGTGGGCCAGCTAAATAAAGACCCGCCCCTGCCTGCAAGGATTCTCAGCAAGAGTAGGAGCGGCTGAAGATTCTGCTCTCCCCGACGGGAGTCTGCTCTTCCAACGGCAGCTCGCAATCGGCGTGTCGGAGACCTCTGAATTAAAGTAGCAAGTCACCTCAAGTCAGAAGGCTCAAGTCCAAGTCAAGTCCCGAGTCATTGGTGTTCAAGTCCAAGTCGAGTCGCAAGTCTTTTGTGATGTTGTCAAGTCGAGTCTCAAGTCATAAAATGTGTGACTCGAGTCTGACTCGAGTCCAAGTCATGTGACTCGAGTCCACACCTCTGGTGGATACTGCCCTGAATGACAGACTTTTTTCCCACTCGTAAAGAAAAGGCGTATTTGTCGTGTGATTGCATGTGCCGAACCGTGACGTACGAACCGTGACGGTACGGGACGAATGCGGATACCGTTACACCCCTAGAAACATTAAATTCTCCATTCCTTACCCCGTGTCTGGACCTGCCCCCTTGCATCTTGCATTTTCCTCCCCATTGTCTCTCTTCCTCTGGCTCGTCCCCTCGCCGTCACACAGGAACTCCCAGGGACCCCTGCACCTCTCAGAGCCTCCTCTCCCATCCCGTCCTCTCTCTCCTTCATATCCACTTTATCGTCTGCAGACTTTCTGTTGCAGCTCCGGTTCTTCTGCGTCTGGTTCTTATTATCGAAGACCCAGCCACCGTCCAGATCCTGCTCTCCCACCAGCACCTGGACTATCTCCCCCTCCGACGCTGATGAAGCCTCCTCCACAGCCACGACCCCGCTCTCCTCCTCGCTCGGCTGCTTCTCCATCTCCATCTCCATCTTCCCATCATCTTCATCCCCTCCCGCACAGCTCAACCTCCCATCTCCAGCTCCCCATCATCAGACTCCTCCTCCTCCTCCTCCTCCTCCTCCTCCTCCTCCTCCTCCTCCTCCTCCTCCTCCTCCTCCTCCTCCTCCGTCTGCCCCTCCCCATCATCAGACTCCTGCTCCGTCTGCCCCTCCCCATCATCAGACTCCTCTTCTTCCGTCTGCCCCTCCCCATCATCAGACACCATTTCTTCCCTTCTTTCCACAATAAACTGGAGCTTCCAAATCAAAACTTTCTTCGAACAGTTCAGCACGCTGTTTACCTCGCACTCTGTGCCTCTAGTCCAGGGGTGGGGAACCTGCGGCCCCCGGGCCGTATACGGCCCGCTAGACAATTTGGTACGGCCCTCGAGGTAATTTATAAACACGCAAAAAAGAAACAAATTGAAGAAATCTAGACCGCAAAAAAATTAAACAAGTGAGTGCTTGTTCCTGGCCAAGGTCGGGATCCTTGAACACAACACAAGCCTAACGTGTCATCACGTGGTATATGTCTCGTCTGACAGGGGTGCAGTTCTGACGGAGAGCACCAGAACGCGGCTCTGGCACTTCCAAAAATTGCAGTACCGATAAGGAGCCAGTGGCGTTGCGCAATATTTCGGGGCTCCCCCGCAGGTCGGACCATGGGGCCCCACCCCCTCCCCTAAATCAATAATAGAGTGACATGGGATAGACATCGCGGCCACTTTTTTAAATGTTTAATTTTTCAGGCATCTTTTGTAAACAGTAGGCCTATAGGTCAGTAGGAACTTTCTGTATAGATACATCTGATTTAAACAGTATAGGGTCAGTAGGAACTTTCTGTATAATATACATCTGATTTAAACAGTAAGGTCAGTAGGAACTGTATAATAATATACATCTGATTTAAACATCATTGACAAATACAAACAAGTGGCTGTGTATTTTTTGTAACATGAAGGTATATTGTAGAACGTTATAGCCTATCATCATTGGAGTTCACACAACGGAACGGTTCACATATATATAACATTCTGTATAAAAGAAAAGTAGCCTACAAAAAACAAACAAATAAAACACATCCTATATAGGCTACAAAGAGGATGCAATCAGGAGCTGCTTTGTAGGCCTATTATTTTATACGAGCGCAGCTCCTGGCATTCTTCTGCGCAAAGTCCTGTATAACAGTCTTTAAATCTATACTGCGCGCGCGTCGGCTCTCAATACTAAGGACTGCTAACCCAGACAGTCTCTCTTGCGACATTGTGCTCCTCAAATTTGTCTTTATTAATTTAAGTTTTGAGAAAGATTTCTCAGCACTGGCAACAGTCACGGGTATAGTTAAAAACAATTTCAGTGCTGTGGCAACATCGGGGATACTTGGCAAAATGGACTGATTTTCAATGAGCAGGGTTTGTGCAAGGTCTTTGATTGTTCCACGCTCAATTTTCTTTATAGTAGGCCTAAGAGCATTACGGAGGGACAGGATCTGGAAAGGAAACTCGGCTGACAGGTCGTCTTTATACTGGCCTGATAAAGCACTTGCGGACTCAGACAGATCCTTGTCTGTTGCACGCAAAAGTTTGCGGGGAAGCAGAAAAGAAAATCGCTGTGCAACTTCGCTCATTCCAACAAATCGATTTTTGAGTTGGGCAACGACAATATCGATATTTGCGTAAAATACCGCCACTCTAAAATGCTCCCCTGGGTCTTGGAGCCGCTGGTCCTCGCAAAGCTCTGAAAAGTGCCTCTTTGTGCGCCTTGCGCGTCTGTCTTTGAAGAGACTGTGGACACCCCATGAGGATGCCAGGTCTTGCGCGTGCGCTTTTAAGCCATCAAACTCTCCTCGGAGTTGGGCAAGTGTATCGGTTGCGTTACCAAGCATTGCTGTCGCCTGTAAGAGGTCCACATCTTTGCGCTGGAGAGCTTGGGACACAATGTTGACTGTTTCAAGGACCTTGCCCTGTATTACAGTCATTACAACAAACTCAAAGCTCTCCATGGCCTTTTTCAAGCCAGTCGCCTCGGCACGTTCCTCGCTTTTTTTGGAGAGCAAGTCTATCTTAGTTAGCGCTTGCATAATGTCAGCATAACAGAACCGCAATGATTGGACGGCGTCTTGTCTTGATGCCCATCGTGTCGGGCATAGTCTCTTCAGTGTAGGCTGGCCAGCCTTGGGCACTGAGAGGTGTGTTTCCAAAAGCTCCCATCGTTTGATGCTTCCACTAAAGAATACATATAGCCTTTCAACAGTGTCGTAGAAGTCTTTTATCTCAGGTATATTTTGGCATGCGTCATTGAGTACAAGGTTTAAATTGTGCGCAGCACAATGAATGTACACTGCGTTGGGCTCTTTATCCCTTATGCGTTTTTGTACACCGGAGTAGACGCCACTCATATTGCTAGCCCCGTCATATCCTTGTCCGCGGCACTTCCCAAGTAGTATCCCCTTTCTCTCCATCGATTCGAGAATTTCTCTCTCTAGACCTGCAGCAGTTTGGTCTGTGACTGCATGGAAGCCCAAAAAACTTTCGTTTATTTTCACCTCTGTAGGGTTTCCATTTTCATCATTTGCTATAGTAACATATCTGAACACTTGACTCAGTTGGTCTACTTTTGAAATGTCCTGGGTAGTATCCATTATAATCGAATAGAATTCTACATTCTGTATGTCTGTAATGATTGTGTCCTGCACTTTTTTCGATAGCAATGAAATTATTTCGTTTTGAGTTTGAGGACTTAGGTAGTGCACCTTCTTTTTGCTTTCAATAAGCCTTTGCAGAACTGGATCATAACGCGCCATAAGTTCTATGGTAGATAAGAAATTACCATTATCTATATCACCTATTTTCTCTCTGTGACCCCGGAAAGCAGAGTTGCGAGAGGCCAGTGTTAGTGTAACATCAGTTATTCTGGTTAGGACCTCGGTCCAAAACCCCACCTCTCTCTTAAACTCAGATGATATTTGCGCGTCAATGGTCAGATTATTTTTCCACGTATCATACACGACACATGCTGCCAAATGAGAGCGAGAGAATTCGTGTTCCTTAATCTTTTTAGAGAGACCCTGCCAATCATTTATTCCTATTCTCCACGCTTGGTGGAGGTGATGGGCAGACGGTCTGTCACCGAACAGCCAGCACTGCTCACAGTACACCCGGTCCATAGATGGCGAGTAACATAGCCACTTTCGTGGAATTCTACATCCAATTTTGGATGTTTTGTTATAGAACTCTTTTGAAAAGCACCTTCCCTTCCCATCCCTTTTGAATGGCCCTTCAGGCTTGCATGGCCCGTTATTCAGAATGTACCGTTTAACATCATCGTCTTCTAAATCTACAGGGAATTTCCCCCTATCAGTAGGGTATTCAGTCACAGAGTTGTCGCTGGCCAACGTGTCCCTGGGGTGGGTGGGAGCTGCTGTCACTGTCGGGGCACGGCTAGCTGGCTGGGCAACCTTGGCTATGTCTGAACTGGCCTCGGAGGGGGCACAGCTGACTTCTTGCTGACCTGCAAAAAGGAACGGATTATATTGCAATTCCAATGTAACCTGTAGCATACTGAATCGTACTGTTTATGGCGATTGGCGAATAAAACGTTCTATTATTCTAACCTGTCTCGAAGCGTGAGGCACGACTAGCTGGCTCGGCTGTAACGGGGCTGCTGGGGTCTGTGGGGGCACGGCTAGCTGGCTGGGCAGCCTTGTCTATGCCTATGTCTGAACTGGCCTCGGAGGGGGCACAGCTGACTTCTTGCTGACCTGCAAAAATGAACGGATTAGATTCCAATTCCAATGTAACCTGTAGCATACTCTTACTGGTTATGGCGAATAAAACTTTCTATTATTCTAATGTCTAACCTGTCTAGCTGTAACGGGGCTGCTGGGCTGTCTGCCTGGACTCGGAGCTGACGGCCGGGGGGGGTTGCTAGCGGTCTATCTGCAGTAACGTTAGAGTCTACGTCTACCTTTGCTGCCTGCCGGAACAATGACGTTATTTTAGGTAGTTTTGCCCTCTCCTGTTCGGCTTTCGCTCTCATTTTGCTTTTCTGAGCACCGCTTGGGTAGTGGCGCTTCATTTTTCATGTTTACCGGCAACGCAACTAATGAACGTTATTTATATGAGCAATGCTTCCCGCTTTGTTTTGAACGCTGCCCAGCCTGCCAATGAACATTAGTTATCAGCCGGCTAGCCCTATCGCAGGTGAGCAAATAATTATAATGATACACTGTTGTACTACTACAGGCAGCGTACACATGACGTAGCAACATAGCAGGGAGGGGGGGGGCCCGCCCTCTGCGCCCTGTTCCCGCGTTACGAAATCTAAGAGGATAGCCTACAGTGGGGGCGGGGCCCCCTAAGCTCCGGGGCTTAGGTGCGGGGGCCTCTGCTACGCCACTGTAAGGAGCCGTACACATGCCGCAGTTTCTGCGTGGCTGTGTCTTTAGTTGAAAGCCCAGTAGCGATCTGTTCATCCGTCATACTGATCATACAGTCAATAACTGTGTTGTTATTAGCATCTGGTTAGCTAACTATGCTAACGAATATAAGAAGCTTTTTCTACAACCAGTGAGGTAAAGGCAGATATTTATATGATCATTATAGTTATACGAAAATAAGAGAATAAAGTAAACAGGTATAAAATACTGACGGTAACAAAAAGTTGTTATTAATAAACAAGAATACAGTTTGAAAGGGGAGTGATTTGTAAAATATCCATAAAGAAAATAAATCTGCTTACAGTTCTGTTTCATATGGGTGTTGAGAGATGTATCCATAGATCTAATGTTGCTCTCAAAGTGCAAAAATCTTCATGTCCACATGAATAGGAAACTAAATAAATGTGCACACATCTTGTGTCCATATATCTTTCTGTTTTGGTGGTCATGCCACAACCGTGCACGTGAATACATGTGCGAGTCATGGCAAGATATTTGGATTAAAAGGTTGCTTTTTCTTTGCACAGCATGAAAGAAAGGTGAAATGAATGAGCTGTGATTTTAGTATTTTTAAGCAGAGGTCAGTCATTTGTACGGCCCTCGGAGGATGTTGAAAACATTGAAATGGCCCTTGAGAGCGGATCAGGGTGGTATGGCCGTAAGCAAAGAGTGTGGAGGGATAGGCGCTTCTTATGGGTCAGAGAGGGGCTCCTATGCTGGAGGTCCCAGGGCCGAGTTTGGGTGCTGACAGGCGGACTGCCCCCCTCCATGTCGATGGGGGTGCTGCAGGGGGCCCAGGCCGTGCTGTGAGCCCGTCTCCCCCTCTTCAGCACCTGGGAGCTCTCCGGGCCCTGGAGAGGCATTTTCAGGCTTCCCCTAAAAATGAATTGTAATCAATACTTTTAGATGTAAATGGTTTATTGTATCATTACTATGGGTCTCTGAAACAATCTGACTTTTACCACACTGTTACCAGACTGTTATCAGAGTTTTATCAGACTTTGATCAGACTTTTAGCACTCTTTTCCCCCAGAAACGGCTTTAAATCATCAGTGTCACTATTGTTGGGATTGAGGAATGTTCCTGTGTCTGGTGTGGAGCCTCCCTGCACTTTAAATTAACTGATTTGCCTTTTTTTATTGTATTTTCTACTGTTAATGCACTGTGCCCATGTCGGGTGATGAGCCCTCCTGTGTGGAAACATAGGAACTGCACTTAAATCACTTGGTGCTTTTTAACCGGTTTAAAATCGTGGGTTAGAAAGTGAGGTGCTGCAGACTGTTCTCTGGGTAACAGTTAATGACACTCTCTCTTTAAGTGGACATCACATTTCCATTGTGCGGAAGTTTGTCCAATGGCACGAAGCGTCCCACGTTATTTGTGTCCAAAAAGAGGAAGTTTCCCTAACTACAATGTATCAGCTAGTTATTGCAGGATAACACGTACTTAGTGGAGATTGATCAACTACTTAAACTATTGCACATCTTTTAAACATTATTGCTAAAAGCCACTTGTTTATTCAGCTGCAGTCACCATTCAGCTTTTCAAATACTCAGCTTTCTCTGCATTTTCAGCGGGAAATGCCTTTTCTAGTCGAACCTGTTCTTTAATGATCGCAGTAAAGAAACTTAGTAACAGTACAGTAACAAAGCTTAAACTCTTGATCCCTGGCGTCTTCAGCGATAGTAAATAATCTACATACAGACAGAAGTCAAAATGTGCTCTCTGAATGAACTAATGATGTTTAAAACATGTGTTGTTTCCACAGACAGAGAGCAGAGTCTCCAGTCCCCAGCTGTCTGTCTCTGAAGAGTGACTGGTCTAAACAGGAACCTCTAAACTTCAGTAAAGAACCTGGACCCTCAGACACAAAGTAAGAGTTTCTGCTGTAACCTGACCTGAAGAGGATCCAGTTTTTATATAATCTAATATGTTAAACTGTTCTTTAATAATATCATGTGTGCAGTATAGTACAGAACAAAGGCAGCAGAGTTCAGCAAGCTAACATTATTTGAGGTTATTTCAATATGCATTGATAGCATCATTGTATCAGTGGCAGAACATGGTTTCAAATGGCAAAGATATTGATAAATACTCACTAGAAACTAAATATATCGTCCAAAACATGTTTTACTACTTGGGCATGTTTATGATGTATTTTAAAGATGTTTATTAATGATAGTGATGACCTGGTGAGCTGGTTGTGTTTAGCATTAGCAGATATAACAGAGTTGTGTGATTACATGTAGAGTCAATGCAAAGACCCAGATCCGTGCCTGGCAACACCAAGAAAGTGAAGAGGTGAAATTCATGTCAGCTGCGTATTCGTGCAGCGTGACACATTTCATCTTTCATTACATTTCATCTGTTCCGTTCATGGTATGCACAACTTAACGTATAACAAACATTTACAAAACACGTCTCTATGAACACACCTTTGACCGAAAAGGAGCAGGGAGCAGAAAATAATCTTCTGTGACCTGCCCCTTTCTAAACACATAAACAGATGGTCTGTCCTTCATATGTTCTTATTCACAGCCACACATCACAGCATCGTAGGATAATAAGAGAAACACGAACTAACAAAAATACTTAGTTCCCTCTTGACAGTTAACGGAAAGAAACAAAACAACAACAACAACAACACCAACAACACCAAAACATCACATGAACAAGGAAAAGTGCAGCACCCTCACCTGAGTCCTACTGGAGGAGAAGAGTCTTGAGAGAGACGTTTGTGACGCTCTGCCCTTTGGTGAGAATCAGCTCCACTAATGTAAAGTGCTGTAAAGGATGTGTTCATCTCCACAGAGGGAAGAGGAAGAGTGGTGTTCCTGTGGAGGAGCAGCTGTCCAGCTGTGCTCTGTGTCAGGACGTCCTGAAGGATCCAGTCTCTACCAGCTGTGGACACTGGTTCTGCAGACAGTGCATCACCTCATACTGGGAGCAGAGACCTCCATCAGGAGACCCCTCCTGTCCCCAGTGTGGAGAAAGACCCAGAACCAGAGCTGGACTGCAGACAGCCAGCCAGACCAGCTCTGTACGAGGTAAGAGGCCGAACACACGCAGCGTTTTATTCCTCTTCCTGGTTCCTTTGTTTCTGAATAGGTATACTGTTGAAGAGCAGAGACAGTAAGCTGTTTATACAACATTTAAACTCAGTCTGTTGTTTGTTGTTTTATTGTTATAATTAGATTCTCAGAGCATTTTCCTCATTCTCTCACGTTTCCTTCTCTTCCAGCAGAACGTGGTCTGCAGGAGGTTTTAGATGAACATAGGCTCAGTCTGAGGAGGAGATGTGAACGTGTGACTGAAGGAATTGATCAAAGTGAAACCCTCCTCAACAGCATCTTCACTGAGCTCTACATCACACAAGGCCAGAGTGAAGAGGTTAATACCCAACATGAGGTGAGGCAGCTGGAGGCAGCTTCCAAGAAGAAGCCCCTCCATGACACTCCAATCAAGTGCCAGGACATCTTTAAAGCCTTACCTGACCAACAGACTCTCATCAGAGCGGTCCTGACCAACGGAGTCGCTGGAGTTGGAAAAACCTTCTCAGTGCAGAAGTTCACTCTGGACTGGGCCGAGGGTTTGGGAAACCAAGATGTCAGTCTGGTGATCCCGCTCTCCTTCAGGGAGCTGAACCTGATCAAAGGAGAGCAGTACAGTCTTCTCAGGCTGCTCCATGTTTTCCATCCAACCTTACAGAAGGTCACAGCAGAGCAGCTGGCTGTCTGCAAAGTGCTGCTCATCTTTGACGGCCTGGATGAAAGCAGAGTTTCTCTGGACTTCAGAAACAATGAGGTTGTGTCTGATGTCTCACAGCAGTCCTCAGTCAACGTGCTGCTGACAAACCTCATCAGGGGGAAGCTGCTTCCCTCGGCTCTCGTCTGGATAACTTCCAGACCTGCAGCGGCCAATCAGATCCCTCCTGAGTGTGTGGACAAGGTGACAGAAGTACGAGGCTTCACTGACGCCCAGAAGGAGGAGTACTTCAGGAGGAGATCGAGTGATGAAGACCTGTCCAGCAGAATCATCTCTCACATCAAGAGCTCCAGGAGCCTCCACATCATGTGTCTGATCCCAGTCTTCTGCTGGATCACTGCTGCAGTTCTGGACCACATGTTGACTACAGACCAGAGAGGAGAGCTGCCCCAGACCCTCACTGGCATGTACTCACACTTCCTGCTGGTCCAGACCAAGAGGAAGAAGCAGAAGTATGAAGAGGGACATGAGACGAGTCCACAGCAGCTGACGGAGGCTGACAGGGAGGTTCTTCTGAAGCTGGGGAGGCTGGCGTTTGAACATCTGGAGAAAGGAGACATCATGTTCTACCAAGAAGACCTGCAGCGCTGTGGCCTTGGTGTCACTGAGGCCTTGGTGCACTCAGGAGTTTGTACACAGATCTTCAAAAGAGAGAGTGTGATCTTCCAGAAAACAGTCTACTGCTTTGTTCATCTGAGCGTTCAGGAGTTTCTGGCTGCAGTCTACATGTTCCACTGTTACACCAACAGAGACACAGCGGTACTGAAGGACTTCCTGAGGAGAGACCGGGACGAAGACAATGAAAGCAGTGATGGTTATGATGAGGATGATTACCAATCCCTGAAGAGTGACTATAACAACAGCAGAGATCAGGATTACCCATCCCTGCCTGTCTTCCTGGAGGGAGCCATGCAGAAATCTCTCAGAAGTAAAAATGGCCACCTGGACCTGTTTGTCCGCTTTCTCCACGGCCTCTCTCTGGAGTCCAACCAGAGGCTGTTAGGAGGCCTGCTGGGTCGCACAGACAACAGACCAGAAACCATCCAGAGAGCCATCAGCAACCTGAAGGAGATGAGCAGTGGATATATCTCTCCTGACAGGAGCATCAACATCTTCCACTGTCTGACAGAGATGAAAGACCTCTCAGTACATCAGGAGATCACAGAGTTCCTGAAGTCAGAGAACAGATCAGAGGAGAGACTCTCTGAGATCCACTGCTCTGCTCTGGCCTACATGCTGCAGATGTCAGAGGAGGTTCTGGATGAGTTGGACCTGGAGAAGTACAAAACATCATGGGAGGGACGACGGAGACTGCTTCCAGCTGTGAGGAACTGCAGGAAGGCCAAGTAAGTCCAGATGTGATTAACTTTGTAATCTAAAGTGGATCAGGAGTTTAATTATTCAAATAAACACGATAACATTTATGCTGTTTAAATACTGAGAGCAAAATAAAACCAACACTGTTCTTCTATTTATTTATAATGTTAGTTAAACTGAAGCGTTCCTCTCTTCATATTGAGTGAAGGAGGCGACATGTCAAACACATGAAGGACTTGAGAGGTTTCTCAGCATGTGATCACACAACCCAGTCTCACGGCATTTCGTGTTCACCAACACGATTTGCCCCTTTTTTTCGTGTTGCACAGCACGATTTTAAAAGCAATGTATTTCTACTGCCTGCAGCAAGTCTTTTTCTCCGGTCGGGTCGAGGAAGACCTGAAGCTGTGTGGTTCATAAAAACATGTTCTTACTCAATATCAAGCCACAATTATTGCTTTTATTTTAAAATCGTATAATTTCGGACTTTTGTTGCCGGCTGTGAGGAAAATAAATGGGGCTCAGAGCCTCAGAATACTGAAATCTGTATTTTTTAAATATTTTGTTCCTTCTAATTTGTTATTCTTTTCAAAATAACACACTGTTATTTACTCACCAATAACACACAATTATGCTTGCTTTTATTTATTGGTTTAATTCCATAATCTCGGGCTTTTTTGGCCTCCGTCAGGGACTGAATTTCAAAATAAAATATCCGGAAACAGACGTAGGCCTATAAGGGACATTTCGAGCGTCATTGCGATTGTCAACCTTTCTGAGTTTAGGATGGTCGAAGACACTACACTACCCATAATCCCCAGCTATCGTTTAGGACTACAGTCCCCTGTAAGGTTACGCAGAGCGTCAAACAGCTGTGTGAAATGGAACGAAACCACGCCAGACTATCCAAAACTGGAATCGAACGCCCCCCCAGAACTACACATGCTGGATGCTGGCTATTGTGTTTCGCCAAATGTTCTATGGGACGTCTCTACTGAACGTTTTCGTTTTTCCCACAATTAGAAGTTGCCAGTATTAAACACATTGGCGTTATCAAATGTAAAACTATTATATATTATTTATTATAATTAATAAATGGGTGAAAATCGCTATATATATACCCACATGACAGCTCATTGTTACTTTGTAATTCTACTCCACTACAATTCAGAGGTTAACCTGGTATTTTTACTCCACTGCATTTATTTGAGTTACTTTGCAGATTCTGATTAATTATGTGAAATATAAACAACCCTTAAATCAGACTTTAGTTACACCTGAGTAAAATTCAGGTAAGGTGATTGTCAAGTGCCAACAATCAGGAGAGATATTTGATAGTTGGTGCTTGAGAAGACTAAACATGTATCTGCAATTGACATGAATGGAAACGAGTAATAAAGTATATTCATTACTCGTTATTCTCTACTAATAGTTAATTAAAGACTGTATTTATGGCTATTTTGCACATCCCTTTCAAGATTTTCAAAGGTTTATTGACATATCATATACACAACTACGGTGTAGTTATGCAATGAATGAAACACTTGGGTCACAGGTTCCTCAACAGTGCATTACAAGACATCTATCAATATGTGTGTACCTCCACCATTAAACTGTCATATTCTGCACATTTCTTATTCTATCTACATACATAAGAGTATAATTCATATGTATAATATCAGTTCAAATAAATGCTTCAACATAGTTAACATTGCAGGAAAGCAATATATTAGACGTTAAGTACTTTGTCAGGCTTAATATTTATCTGTAGATAGATACCCCCAACGTTTTTTTCTTATTTAAAAGAAGACCTTAATCTGTTATTTAATGTTTAAATAAAGGTTCATTCGTTTTTCTGTTTTGCACCTCCTCCTATTAATATCTTTGTACATGCTGCCAGAGTTCCCGTTAGAATATTTCTTCGCCGGTCAACATGTCCGTTAAAGTTTAAATCTTCCGGACAAAATGAGAAAAGTGCCGGTCAAAGGTCTTTGTTATTTATTGAGCTTTAAAACAAATTGATATGATTCAATATTAAGCTAATTATAGTAGATTAACTACATTATTCAAAAGTGAACAGTAACTTACAATAACACGGGAATAATAAACGGACCGCTCTCCCTCTCCTGACAGCCCGTCAGTATCATGCAGCTCGCGGATCAGTAATGAGTGACCCGACAGTAAAACTAAACATATCTATAGCTAGTTTAGGTAGTTTGAGAGGTAATTAAAATAGCTACCTGTGATATTCTAACCTGAAGTGTGTGTTGTGTTCTGCTCACCACTGATCATGCAGAGCTGCGTGTTGACTCGTCAGCAGCAGCTGATCTCTCTCTCCCGTCAGATTAGACTTCACTCGCGTTTATGTCCATATCGATCAGATCCAGCTAGTTCTAGCTAATGATATGACTACCTGCTTATTAAAAGACACCTAAACAATAAGTGTCGCTATGCAACTGGGTGAGGCCACAAAGTATAGCGCAGCATTATGTATTTGTTTACATGCCCACCGGAACCCCGAGGCATTACCAACAGATCAACGCACAATCAACCCATACAGGACATCTATTTCTCCACATTAAGTGTTAGACATTAGAATTGACTATTCTTGTCTGTCACATACTCTTTTGTCTGTCACATAAATGGTGCAAATTGCGCAACTGATGTGGTATTGTGCTAAACGAAAAACAATTTGAACGGACACTTTGACCGGAGATATTTAGATTTGCCGGTCTTCAGCATATTTTACCAGTCGTAGTCCGGTAATTACCGGCTAACGGGAACTCTGCATGCTGCACTAAACTGTTTTATTGTAGAGATCACTTTATAGTATCTTCTTGATTTTTTATATTCTATATTTCTATATTTATACTTTCCCCCTATGAAAGTATGTACTCTTAATATTTTTTTAATCAAACACAATAATTCAATAACGTGCTTTAACCACTAGATGCACACAAGGTACACAAATGTTTTCCGGATTTCATATCATATAAACACCAAATCCCAGCATGCATTGCGGCTAAAACATCCAATAAGCGAGTTTAAAACCATAGCTGAGGATCTTGGGTAATGCCTATGTCCGGTTATTTTTATTTTGAAATGCAGTCCCTGACGGACGCCAAAAAAGCCCGAGATTATGGAATTAAACCAATCAATAAAAGCAAGGATAATTGTGTATTATTGGTGAGTAAATAACAGTGTGTTATTTTGAAAAGAATAACAAATTAGAAGGAAACAAATATTTAAAAAATACAGATTTCAGTATTCTGAGGCTCTGAGCCCCATTTCTTTTCCTCACGGCAACAAAAGTCCGAAATTATACGATTTAAAATAAAAGCAATAATTGTGGCTTGATATTGAGTAAGAACATGTTTTTATGAACCACACAGCTTCCGGTCTTCCTCGACCCGACCGGAGAAAAAGACGTGCTGCAAGCAGTAGAAATACATTGCTTTTAAAATCGTGCTGTGCAACACGAAAATAAATCGTGCTGTGCAACACGAAAAAAAGGGGCAAATCGTGTTGGGGAACACGAAATGCCGTGAGACTGGGTTGGATCACACCACACAGCAGGACTTACAGTTATCACAGAAACATGTTATTATTACTTTCTTTGCTTTTTAAGAAAATATTCACAAAGCATTCAGAACAAATAAACACATCTCAGTACATAGATTAACTACATAACAGATGACCAATCAGAAAAGACACAACAACATAATAGTATTACAAATAAAAGAATGAATACATTATGAATACTCAGGTACACATTAATTATATTCACTATATTGTTCTACACTGACCCATTCCTCCCCCCTTTCCTCAAAGATATGCATTTGGTTTCTAATCTAGTTGATTTCTCCGTTACATAGATTTCATTTACTAAGTTATTCCATTGTGAGTTTACTAAGTTATTATCTTTCAGACAATTCCTTGTCATTTGTTTGATCTCTTTTCTAATGACCAGAAATAGATAGATCTTTTTGTATCTCCTCTGGTGTTCCCCCAGTGATAGGGAGAATGGGTTTTTGTTGAGAGATCAAGATATTGGACATTTCTCTTCAAACTGTTTCCCAGAAGTCTCCCAACACATTACAGGCCCAGAATATATGTCTGGTTTCTGCTCAGCGCGTTCTCTCCAGCGTTTGGAAGTGAGGCTTTCTTTGTATTCACTTTGAATCTGGGGTGTCTTAAAGTGTGGAATTAAAAGCTTCATGTGTTTTCTTTCCAGTAGTTTGAGTTGGTTGTGTTATGAATGTTTCTGCACATGTGTTCCCAATCTACTGGTATATTGCAGGATCATTCATTTCCCCATTGATTTATTACATTTCATTTCATTTCAAACCTTTATTTAACCAGATTGGTCCCATTGAGATCATAGATCTCTTTTTCAAGGGAGACCTGCAGCATATAGGTTCCACATGAAATATAAAACAATAAAGGACATCATACATTATATTTACAGGATACATTTACATAGTTGTAGACATTTACAAGTGCCCATAGTATCAACGAGCATTTCATTTAGCCTTGCTTTAAAGACCTGCAGAGGAATGAGATTGCTCAGTTTCAATTCTTGCTGAAGATTGTTCCAAGCAAGTGGAGCTGCGCACATAAAAGCTGTCTTACCTAAGACAGTCCTTGCTCTTGGCACATCTAACAATACTACATCATGCCATCTCAGACAATAGCTGCTTGCAACTCTCTGTGTTATCAGAGAGGAGATGTAATACGGGAGTTTACCCAACAAAGCTTTATAAATAAATAAAAGTTACATTAATAATAATGTGTTCCCAATCTACTGGTATATTGCAGGATCATTCATTTCCCCATTGATCTGTTGCATTAATAATACTGTGTTCATCTTGATTTCTTTATTCTAATATTTGAACCATCTTAGTTAGAAATGTTGTTTCCACTCCAGGGTCATAAACTGTAAGCATGTATTTTATCAATGGCTTGATGTCTTGAAAAGATCTCTTTTTGAAATGCCAGAAAGATAACTCCTCACTTGGAAGAATCTGAATAAATGCTATTTGAGTAAATCATATTGTAACGAACGCTGTTCAAAGGATTTCACGTCTTTATCACCGAACATATTTTGATCACAATGTGTTCGAGTTTAAAATCAGATCTATATAATTTCCCCCCAATAACAGAGTTATGTCTTAATGCTGATATACTGGGAACATCTGATGGTATCAAGTTGAACATATTGAAACTTTATTTGTTTGTTAATTGTGTTTGTGTGCGCAGTAAATGTTCAGAAGCTCAGAGAAGCCAAAACATCCTTCATCCATCATTCACATCCAAATGTTAACTAACATTTAAATATGTTCATCTCTAATATCGTCAAGTGGTTCATTTAATTTCTGTTTCTTTAGGTAACAGTCAGTGACAGCAGGAGCACAGACATGTGATCAGATCACACTGACTACTCATTACACTCTATTATCATATATTATTATATATTATATTAAATGGACCAACAGCAAAGGTCTATCAGAACATGTCAAATCTTTTTTCATCAAATGCTTGAGGTTAATATAATGTTTCCTCTCTTTTTAACACATGTTGTAATATATGTTTTATTATAGACTTGCTGGCTGGATAATCACAGAGACTGACTGTGAAGTCGTGGCCTCAGCTCTGAAGTCTGACCCCTCCCATCTGAGAGATCTGGACCTGGGTCACATCCCTCTGCAGGATTCAGAAGTGGAGCTGCTGAGTTCTGGACTACAGAGTCCAAACTGCAGACTGGAGGCTCTCAGGTCAGTTCACTGACTGCAGTTCATATTGATCTGTTTGTGTTTATGATTTTCTGAATTTGAACAAATACAATGTTATTTTTATTTGTTCCGTTTCTGCTAATGACTGAATATTGATCAGAGTAACAGAGAGAAGGTGAATGTGTGAGGGAGAGAGTTTGAGCTTCCACAGACTCACCCTGTGCTCCAGGAGTCAGTGGAGATGCTGTCAGTACTGAGGAGCTGTGAGGGAGATGAAGGAGTTGTTCAACATCTGATCAAAGTTAGAGTTCCAGATTATCAGTGGATTGTTTCTGCATCATCTCTGACATTAAAACCCTGTTTGACTCTGAACAGATTATTAAACCTGGAGTTATTTCCAACAGGAACTTTGTTTTCTAAACTTACATCATGGTTTCTTTATTCAGACTGAAGGGCAACTGGTTGTCACAGATCAGCTGTTCTGCTCTGATCTCAGCTCTGAAGTCCAACCTCCATCTGAGAGATCTGGAGCTGAGTCTCAACGCTCTGCAGGATTCAGGAGTGGAGCTGCTGAGAGATCTTCTGGAGAGTCCAGACTGCAGACTGGAGACTCTCAGGTCAGTTCACTGAAACTGTGACTGAAAGAATGTTGCTTTGATTTGACTTTTTTATGATTATTTCATTTTTTTTCTTCTTATAATGTCAATAATGGAGCCCAAGTAATATCTGTTCCGAGCCAGCGGATCTTTGCTGACAAGAGTTGGGATTTCCTGACCAGTCTCGCATTTGTTTTTCTCTCCACAATTTCTCACACACAAAATGTTCCTTGGAAGAGCTGTGTCCTTTTGTAAGGCATGCTTCCAGTCTTTGAAGCCTCTTACGGTGAACGATGCGTCATGATGACGAGCCTTAAACTTTCTGCATGGGAAATACGCAGCATCTCCAAGATCACACAGACTTTCATTCAGAGTTTCATAGCAAGATAAAAACATGATATCACACTAATCTTTCAACATAGTTTAATACAAAAATACATATTAGGACAAAGCCCTACGAATAACAACACTAAACATAATAATACAACAATTCAATGTTTTTAATCAGCCCAAATCCTGGATGGGGGGGGGGGCATACGTTAATAACTAACATCCATAGAGTTGTAAATGTCCTTTTATTCATGTTTCATTTTTAAGAGTAAGAAGTAAGAACTGCAGACATACATGTTGACTGTTTCTTAAAGGAACTGTAATAGATGTTAGTAGTTCAAAGTAAATCTCTGTATTTAATATTTAGTAAACGATAACGTCTGAATAAAGGTCATCTGAAGTCATTTTAGTTTTACATGATAAAGTTCACTTTCTGAAGTAGACAGATGTTTCTGTTCAGATTCATTTTGTCACTATCTGTCTTTATGGTGTCTTGTCTTGTTTCATGTGTTATTTTGAAAGGTCTTCACCTCCTGTCTTGCCTGTTTCTGTCTGCGTTGTGTCTTGTTTAAATCTGTCTGTGGTTCCCGGTCGTTAGTTTCCCTGGTGTGTCTAATTTACCCGATTGTGTTCACCTGGTGTCCCTGTGTGTTCTCCTCCCTCCTCACCTGTGTCTTGTTTCTGTGATTAGTCTTGTGTGTATTTAAGTTCTGGTTTTTCTGTCTGTCTTTGTCGGTTCGTCTTTTGTCATGACTAGTTCGTCGGTGAGTGTTCTGTTCTGTCTGTGTTATCACCTAGCCTTGAAATAAAGGAACTTTCACTTTAAACTGCATTTGGGTCCTATCTGCTTCACACACCGTGACCGTACGAACCGACCACATTATGGACCCAGCAGACTCAGCCCTTTTGATGCGACAGGCGGAAAGTCTTGGATACTCTCTGGAGTATATTTTTTATACGTGGAAAGGCGCCTCATCTAGACGGGGTAGAGAGGCTGCGTTGAAGGAGGCACGTCAGGAGGTTGCTCGCAAGCCCTGGCTCTGGAGCTTGTTGCCCGAGTGGCTTAGAGTTTTCTCAAGTAGCCCTGAGTACCAGTCTTCATGTTCTGACCCTTTCTTGGGGTCTGGTCTGGCGTTTGGAGGTCCACGAAGCCTCCAAAAGACTCCTAAGAGACGAAAGGCCAGGGTTCCGGCGCCAGTTCCGGCTCCAGAACCGGTCCCCACAGCCATGGTCCCTGCTACAGAACCGGCCCATGCAGCCATGGTCCCTGCTACAGAACCGGTCCACACAGCCATGGTCCCAGCCCCAGTCCTGGCCCCAGCAGCCCCAGTCCTGGCCCCAGCAGCCATGGCTCCGGCCCCAGCAGCCATGGTTCCAGCTTCAGTACCAGCCCCAGTAGCCATGGTCCCAACTCCAATTTCGGCTACAGGGCTCCAGCACCTCGTCTCCTGCTGGCTCCCCAGACGACGCCAGCTCCCCGTGTCCTGTCGGCGTACCGACCGACACGAGTCCCCTCTCAAGTCCCCTCTCAAGTTCCTACCCGAGTCCCCTCTCAAGTTCCTACCCGAGTCCCCTCTCCAGTTCCTACCCGAGTCCCCTCTCCAGTTCCTACCCGAGTCCCCTCTCCAGTTCCCTCTCGAGTCCCCTCTCCAGTTCCCTCTCGAGTCCCCTCTCCAGTTCCCTCTCAGGTCCCCTCTCGAGTCCCCTCTCGAGTCCCCTCTCGAGTCCCCTCTCCAGTCTCCCTCAATCCCTTCTCGAGTCTCCTCTCCAGTCCCCTCTCAGTCTCCTCTCGAGTCCCTTCTCGAGTCCCCTCTCTAGTTCCCTCTCAGGTTCCTACCCGAGTCCCCTGTCGAGTCCCCTGTCGAGTTCCCTCCTCTAGTCCCTCCTCTAGTCCCTCCTTTAGTCCCTCCTCGAGTCCCCTCTCTAGTTCCCTTCTCTAGTCCCTCCTCTAGTCCCTCCTCTAGTTCTCCTCTCGAGTCCCCTCTCGAGTTCCCCCTTGGTTCCCCTCTCGAGTCTCCTTTCGAGTCCCCTCTCGAGTCCCGTCTCAAGTCCCTACCCAATATCCTGGTCCGTTGGAGGTTCCGCTGGGGGTCCTGCCAACTCCATGTACTGTCCCATTGGAGGCCCCGTCGACTACTCCTCTGCCGGGGGTCCTACCAATCGTATGTCTGTCCCGTTGGAGGTCCCGCCGACTACTCTCCTGCCGGGGGTCCTGCCAACCCTTTGTCCTGTGCTGTTGGAGGCCCCGCCGACTACTCTCCTGCCGGGGGTCCTGCCAACCCTTTGTCCTGCCAACCCTTTGTCCTGTCCCGTTGGAGGTCCCGCCGTCTACTCTCCTGCCGGGGGTCCTGCCAACCCTTTGTCCTGTCCCGTTGGAGGTCCCGCCGTCTACTCTCCTGCCGGGGGTCCTGCCAACCCTTTGTCCTGTCCCGTTGGAGGTCCCGCCGTCTACTCTCCTGCCGGGGGTCCTGCCAATCCTATGTCCTGTGCCGTTGGAGGTCCCGCCGTCTACTCTCCTGCCGGGGGTCCTGCCAAACCTTTGTCCTGTCCCGTTGGAGGTCCCGCTGTCTACTCTCCTGCCTGGGGTCCTGCCAATCCTATGTCCTGTGCCGTTGGAGGCCCCGCCGACTACTCTCCTGCCGGGCGTCCTGCCAACCCTATGTCCTGTCCCGTTGGAGGTCCCGCCGACTGCTCTCCTGTCGGGGGTCCTGCCAATCCCGTGTCCTGGTCCTTTTCCGTGGGGGATCCTGCCGAGGCCTGTCCCACCAGCTCCGACACCGGTTCCTGCCCGGCCTCCGGAGCTGTCTGGTCTTCACCCTCGAGCCCGGCCCTCTGAGAGCTGCAGTCTTCACCCTCGATCCAGGCCCCCTGAGAGCCACGGCCTTCGCCCTCGAGCCCGGCCCCCTGACTTTCCCGGCCGCGGTCCTCGCCCTCATGCTCGGCCCCCTGAGTTCGCCCACGATGGCCTTCGCCCCTCCATAACCCCCACCTTGGACTCTGTCTTGCCCCCGGGCCGTCCGCCCGAGTCCCCCTTCTCGGCTTCTGCCTTGCCCCCGGGCCGTCCGCCCGAGATCCCTTCCGGGTCCTCCGCGGTGCTCTTGTGTTGTCAGCCCAGACCCGTCCTCCGGACCCCCTCCACCCACCCTGGTGGCCTAGTGATACGTCCCTCCTCCGGACCCCCTCCACCCACCCTGCTTGAGGACTTTTGTGTTTTTTTGGGACGTCTGAGATCCGTCCCTTGAGGGGGGGGTACTGTCACGATCTGTCTTTATGGTGTTTTGTCTTGTCTTGTTTCATGTGTTATTTTGAAAGGTCTTCACTTCCTGTCTTGCCTGTTTCTGTCTGCGTTGTGTCTTGTTTAAATCTGTCTGTGGTTCCCGGTCGTTAGTTTCCCTGGTGTGTCTAATTTACCCGATTGTGTTCACCTGGTGTCCCTGTGTGTTCTCCTCCCTCCTCACCTGTGTCTTGTTTCTGTGATTAGTCTTGTGTGTATTTAAGTTCTGGTTTTTCTGTCTGTCTTTGTCGGTTCGTCTTTTGTCATGACTAGTTCGTCGGTGAGTGTTCTGTTCTGTCTGTGTTATCACCTAGCCTTGAAATAAAGGAACTTTCACTTTAAACTGCATTTGGGTCCTATCTGCTTCACACACCGTGACACATTTAAATGTTGAGAAACATCTGATTGGATTATAAACAGATTTTTATCCTCATCATGTTTTCTTTATTCAGACTGAGGAGCTGCAGTTTGTCAGAGATCAGCTGTTCTGCTCTGGCCTCAGCTCTGAAGTCCAACCTCCATCTGAGAGATCTGGACCTGAGAGAGAACGCTCTGCAGGATTCAGGAGTGGAGCTGCTGAGAGATCTTCTGGAGAGTCCAGACTGCAGACTGGAGACCCTCAGGTCAGTAAGGGGTCTCTGCTGGTTCAGCAGTATTGTATGAAACACAGGGAGGTGTTTCTCTCACTGGGGAAACAGATCAGTGATGTTACCCACTGACTGCAGGCTCTCTCATTCTTCCAACAACTAGAGAAGGCCAGCTGAAAATGCAAAGCCACGTTTAGTTCAATCAGGAGAGCTTTTGATGTAATAATACATATTTATTGCGCAGATGCACAAATGAATGTAATGGTAATTTTGGTGATTAGGCCCCGGGAAGGGCTGTAATCATTCGGGAGGGTAGAGCCGATCCGATGAAACCCCCCTGGGGTCTAGACACTGGTGGTGGTGAATGGATAGTTGGGGTCGGTCTGAAGGGGAGGGGCTTAGCTTGACCCTGGTGGTGGTGAATGGATAGTTGGGGTCGGTCTGAAGGGGAGTGGCTTAGCTTGACCCTGGTGGTGGTGAATGGATAGTTGGGGTCGGTCTGAAGGGGAGTGGCTTAGCTTGACCCTGGTGGTGGTGAATGGATAGTTGGGGTCGGTCTGACCCTGGATTCAGAGGGACAGGAGGTGAAAAGGGGTGGAGGAGGGTTGCGTCGAGTCACCTGAAATGACAGCTGTCAGAGGGGGAAGAGCAGATTTAAAAGGTTTGACAGAGCGTTATGATAGGCTCTTGGGAATAGAGCTAGGTGATTGGTTAAGCTGAAGAGTGACGCCCCCGGTCACTTATTGAGAGGAGAGAGAGTAGCATGGGAATAGAAATACATGAAGAGTAAAGACGGTCTTCCTGGTTGAATTTGCGCTGAGCTTCATTAAGTAATCAACTTTCCACCAGACATATGGGGTTTGACAGAAGAGTGGAAAAGGTAGTCTGTGTTTGATGGGATGTTTTTAGTTCCTTGACTAATGGCTGTTACTTCCTGTCATGCAGCTGAGAGCTGTGGCAGTCAGTCGTAGTGTTTGCAGAGAAGATATGATGGGATGTAAAGCATGAGATCAGGACTCTGAAGCTGACTCAAAGAACAAACACTTATTTTAAACTGGATCATAACTGTTGGATTGTGTTCATCCCTACAGGATCAGAGATGATGAGACGATCAGAGCCAAGATCCAGAAGACCTGTGAGTACTGAATATCCTCCATTCATCCAGATATGAGACTCTTTGATGGAGCATGTCCTCAGAGGAAAACAACACTCTGGTTTCTCTCTTCATCATTTTGGCTGTTTCTCTTCACAAGAACTTTCTATCAACACAGTGACGCGTTCACTGACACTCTGTAAAATGTAAATAAACTCTGAAGAATAAAACACATGAAAACATCAACATTATAACCTGTCTGTTACAGTATTACCCTCAAAATATACTTCAGTAGAAGTACTCAGATATTTTACTTGAGTAAAAGTAGAAGTACTCAGATCTAGTAGCGACAGTAAAAGTAGTCGTTGTGCAGATTGGTCCATTTCAGAATAATATATATGATATGTTTTATAATGATTGATCATGAAAGTGTTCTCAAAGCTGGTGAAGGTGCAGCTAGTTTGAATGGCTTTGTATACTGCAGGGTAGCTGGTGGATTTACTCCAGGTGGAACTAAAGTCTGATTCAACACTTGATTATATTTCACATCATTCATCCACATCTGTAAAGTAACTAAAGGTATGAATACATGTAGTGGAGTAGAAGTACACCATGTACCTCTGAACACCTCTGGTTAGCATCCAGCAGCTTCTATGTGCTGGGGACCCGTACTGTACATTTCTATCATCACACTTTGGGCTCCTCAACATGTGTGGGTTCCCAGCAGGACTCTCTGAGCTGCAGACACATTCTTTCTGTGACTTTGTTCCAGATATTTGGAGCATAATAACTGAAGCTGTTTCTCCATGTTCAGGAACTCCCATCCCCCGAGTCCTGCGGCAGGAAGCGCTCCTTCTCTCCAAGAACTCCTGGACCCTGCAAGCTGGTCCAGAACCAGAGTCCCAGTGAGGAGTCCAGCCAGTCGACTTCTCAGAGTTCAACTAAACTACAACATTATTAAAGATCATGTTTAAAGTTAAAAAAGGATGCTTTCAGACTGAATCCAGAAGTTTCTCCAGCTGCAGTCAAAGCAGATCATTTGAGGAATATATAAAACAATTATTACATTACATTACATTTAGCTGACGCTTTTATCCAAAGCGACTTACAATAAGTACATTCGACCAGGAAGACACAACCTTGAAGAAAACAGAATCATATAAGTACATTAGGTTTCATAGAGCCAAACATTTCAAGTGCTACTCAACTGGCTTTAGATAAGCCAGTCCTTATAAAACTGTAATAAGAATTACTCTGAATACTTTCTTTTAATTTCTTTTAATCAAATGCTTCTGACTTTCTATCAGAGTGCTTTTCTCCTGAATCAACGACTTCAATCTTCTTTATTTTCTTGTGTATTTCATAAACAGGATGTTGTTGTTTGTCCTTATATCCTGATTGATGAGTCAGCAGTACAGCAGCCAGGCGGTAACGGTCAGCTGGCATGTGTATCTGTTCATTGGCTCATATGTGTAGCATGTTTAATGGCAGTGTTTTGAAAATGGCTGACAGGTGAATATGTCAGATCTCTGTGTGTTACTCAGAGAACCGTGTGCAGGGTTTTAGAAAGTGCAGAGTTGAATTGCAGATTGTGTGCAGAGCTGAAAATGTGTTTAGAGTTGTGTTTGATTGAATCCAGCCAGTGTTGCCGCAGCAAAGCATAAGGGCTCTGTTGTGAGTTTTCATAGTATGTTTAATACTTAAAACGAAAGTTAGTTATAATCAAATATAATCAATTATATTCTTGTATAACCCACAATGAAAATGCTTCATATTTTAGGTTTTTCTATAGTTACAGTATAAACAAAACCAAGTGGTTTGTTAAGTTGAGTGTAAGGCCTATAAGAATTATGGGTGTCTCTGATAAGAGAGTAGGCCGTTTTTTCCCTCTCCTCTGACAGCAGTTCACAGGGAGGGGGGCTCCTGACTGAAGGAGAAAAACATTGAGGCGTCAAAAAGGTGGTTATGATAGCCATAGAATATGTCTGTTCATGTCCTGTTTTCTACACAAACATGGGAAGGTGTGTCTTAGGCCATAGCCAATAGAAGATGTTGGTTGGGAATAGAGGAGGTGTTTGTTTTTTGGGGTTTCGATCCGGTTTTTTGAGCATAAAGAGACTGGTTTTTTGAGAGAGCGCGAGAGAGAGGGGGGTTTCCCCTGGTAAACTCTCTCCCGGTAGGCTTTGTCCTTCAGAGCTGGGTTAATAGCTCTCGGTAAGGTCCTCTCACACTTGGTAAATATCTCTCGAATTTCTTGGTTGTTGGCTGAGTGGAATGATTTTATGAGAGATGTGTTTGTGAATATTAGAACCGCCACCTGTGAGGACCTTCCTCCGAATGAATGCGGATAGGAATGGGTTTTTGAATGTTATACCCGCCGTCTGTGTCGGAAAAAAGGTATGAAACTGATGTGAATTGATTTGGTGAATGAAAAGTTGAATGCGCTTTTTATTGTCACCGGTCTTTTTATGAGGAAATACCTCTAAATTCTATCGGGAGAATTTTTAAATGTCACAACTGAATTGGGCAGTTGAAATTAAACATTTTGGTAATAAATGTAAGACTGAATTAAAGTTTCATATTTGAACATGATCACAGCACCATTTTTTTTTAGTATGATTATAATGTTGTAAAGAGAGAAGGTAAAAACCCTGTATTAAGTTTGGACCTATTTTTCTTCAAATAAACTGATCCCACCTTTTGGACTGGGATAATTTAAAAGACAACCTGTGCACTCCTCTCCTGCTTCAAAGGTAAGACTGCACCCTGCCACACACACTTAGGTAGGAGCACACTCCATTTACTGATATCAAAATCCTTCGGGATCCCTTAAACAGATTAAAAAAGAGTTGTCTGAATAGAAACAGCAGTTCATTGAACCTGGTTCTTCGGGGAGTTTATAGAGGTGAGATCTTGCTGACGTTGGTGGATCTGAGCCAAGCAGTAAACTTACATAGACTCAATAACTTCGGTCAGGTCAATTAGTAGGTCAGAGTAATTTACCGGAATAAATTATCAGGACCTCGCCGACTCTAAACAGCTCAGAGCTCGGACCTATTGTGTTCACATTATATACGCTTCCTTTAGGCAATAAGGAATCACTCGGGACATTTTCATTGTTATACGGATGATACTCAATTATACACAATATAGACAAAAGTATTGGACCACCTACACATTAGAGAGATACCGCATGTCCTTCCTTCCTGCAGCGGTCAGACTATATAATTACCACGACCCCTAGTAGACCCCCCACACCACAACACAGACTATAACACCGCTTGTTGTTAAATACCAACTATGTGCAATATATATATATATATATGCCGTTAAAACTATGCAATATATACCTGGCTGTTAAATCCTCAGAACTGTTACGGGATGTGTATTTTGTAAAATGTGTAACTTTAAAAAAATGATAATTTCTTGTTTTAATCTTTAATACTTTGTTGTCTGCATGCTTTAGGGAACATGAAGCTGTCTCTGGCTCTTTCTGCTGTAACAATGTACATCTCTCCTCTGGGACTAATAAAGGGATTCTGATTCTGATCACACCTGCAGGAGCTTTCAGGACATCCCATTCCAAACTCTTAAAACAGGGTTTTCTCCTTGCTTAAAGTGGACCTATCAGGCTATATTTGAATAATATATTGTAGGGCCATACCTATATAAAACATGTCTGTGAGTTTTTTTTCTCCAAATACCAAACAGATCATGCATTTTAGCCATCCCATTCCAAACTCTTAGGCATTCATTTGAACTTGGTCCCCCTTTGCAGCTATAACAGCTTCCACTCTTCTGGGAAGGCTTTCTACAGATCTTGGAGTGTGTCTGTGGGAAGCCCTTTCATCCAGAAGAGCATTAGTGAGGTCAGACACTGGTGTTGGACGAGAGGCTGGCTCTCCGTTCTAGTTCATCCCAAAGGTGTTCAGTGGGGTTGAGGTCAAGTTCTTCCACACCAAACTCATCCACCCAGGCCTTGATGGAGCTGCTTTGTGGGGCTCAGTCATGCTGGAACAGAAAGCTTCTTCCTCCCAGACTGTTTCCTGGCTGTTTTCCACCAGATTGAGACTTGAGTTTCTTGGTGTTTTTCACAACAAATAAAAATGCGCAAAAACTAAAAACAATATTCTTGCATCAAAGTCAATGTTGGTGCCAATGTGTACACATATAAAATACTTTATGTTTACATATTTTCTTAATGTCTTTCATTTTTTCACTTTGGATTGCCTTGTGTTGAAAGGTGCTATATAAATAAACTTGCCTTATTAATTTTGTATTCATAATAATCTTGTCCTCTTAGGTATAGCTTTTTTAATGTGTTTTTTTAAAGAAATACAAATAAAATATATTCAATATGTTGTATCTGTTTTTAGAAAATAAATACAAATACAAAATGATACATAAAATAATGATCAGTTTTGTGGCTTTATGTGAACGAGCTGAGGACTCTCTATGTTCATGCTCTCCTGGATATAAACCCAACAGATCGTTGGATCAAATCTGCTTTGAATGATCTTCTTTATTTGACCTCGTACCTCCGCCCAGAACACCTTCAACTTTCTGCACCGCCTAACACAGAGAAACCACATTACCCTTGATTCTGTGAATGTTAAAGTCCAGTGGCGAGCCGTCAGGGCCCTCTGTGAGGGCCTAAGATATTCTAAAAAATAATATTTTAAAACATTAAAAAAAAAAAAAAGATTCAATATTATTTTTTATATTTTTTTGTTGTTACATTTTTCATTAGTTTTACCAAGATAACTTGATTTAATTGTATTTAAAATAATATTTCCAAAGAAATAAATCCTTGGAATCTGCCTGTTCAGTTTCTGTTGGAATGTGAAGGGTTAAATGCCGTCTCTGCGAGTTATGTGAAGACGGGAGAGCTTGTTGGTCCCTCTGTAAATTCACAGAGGGCCCGCTACAGTAACTCAACGAGAGAGTAATGTCAAATGACAGTACAATTGACCAATCATATCTTTCCTCTAAATGGGCGGGCTTTATTTTTGCGGACTTTATGACAAGTTCCGCCCGCTGTGAGGTCTATGCAAGTGGTGCAGTGACGCATCCTAAAACCCGAATCAAAGTTAGGCCTAAGTCATTTTCAATGTGGGCCGCCATGCCGACTTAATTCATTTGTAATTGTTACTTGGCTGTGGGTGCCCTGTCATGATAGGTGTTTATATAAATGGTGTTGTTTTGTGTGGTAGAGGGTCGCTGTTATTGATGCGTTTTGCACCCCGGACCACTGTTTTGATATTCCGCTGAAGTATAGTAATATCTCTTCTTTGTTTTCGAGGGAAGAGGGGGGGGGGGGGGGGGGGTCAGAGGGCCTAGGTATAAAAGTCACGGCTCGCCACTGTGTTAAACATATATCTGGTTTATTTTTATATCGGTTTAAATCATAGACTGCATTTATAAAGGGTTTAAATCAACCGGGGTCACATGTGTTCACTTGAGCCAGGGCCGGCCATGACCAATTTGCTGCCCTAGGCAAGATTTTAGCTGGCGCCCCCTCCCCCCCAAAATGCAGACACTCACTATGACTCGCGCATGCATGCACGTGCACGGTGTGGCATGACCACCAAAACAAAAAGATATGGACACAAGATGTGTGCAAATGTATTTAGTATCCTATCCATTTTAACATGATTTAAGTGGGGGGTGGACCTAACCTCTAGGGGGGTCCGGGAAGATTATTATTTTTTTAATATTGAAGTTAAAAGCATCAATCTGGTGCACTTTGAGAGCAACATGGAGAGATCTATGGATACATCTCTCAAAACCCATATGAAAAACCCATATGAAACTTATTTTTATATATCGCAGGGCTCGACATTAAGGATGGCCCAATGGCCCAGGGCCATCTAGCATTTAGCTCGGGCAATGAAGCCTCACCTGCTGGTTGCCCGATCGGGCAATCTATTATGCCAGTATCATGCAGCTCGCGGATCCAGTAATGAGTGACCCGACAGTAAAACTAAAACACATCTACTATAACTAGTTTAGGTAGTTTGAGAGGTAATTAAAATAGCTACGTGTGATATTCTAACCTGAAGTGTGTGTGTTTTGTCCGCTCACCGCTGCATGTGATTATGCAGAGCTGCGTGTCGACTCCTCAGCAGCAGCAGCAGCAGCTGATCTCTCTCTCCCGTCAGATTAGACTTCACTCGCGTTTATGTTCATATCGATCAGATCCAGCTAGTTCTAGCTAATGATATGACTACCTGCTTATTAAAAGACACCTAAACAATAAGTGTCGCTATGCAACTGGGTGAGGCCACAAAGTATAGCGCAGCATTATGCATTTGTTTACATGCCCACCGGAACCCAGAGGCATTACCAACAGATCAACGCACAATCAACCCACACAGGACATCTCTTTCTCCACATTAAGTGTTAGACATTAGAATTGACTATTCTTGTCTGTCACATAAGTGGCGCAACTGAATACTACCCGGACAATGAATCGAATGCAACCACATTTTCGCGGGAATTTCAGTTTGTTACGGATTCTGATGCTGAATACATAATGATCAAATAATTTAAAGTCAGAGTGTATTACAATGTTTCTTAGTCCACCAAAGCAAGGTGAACAACCTGGAAAGAAGAAGAGAAAGACTGAGCTGCAGCTGAAACCGGCCTCTTCCGAGGGACTAAACTCAAGTATGTCAACGAAGGGCAGATTCTCTTTCTCCGGAAGAAAGTCATAGGTATGTGCCCAATAATATTTTCTTCATAAGTAAATATGGGCATAACATGTTTTAATAGATAATTTTTTTATGGTGGTCCAAAGACAGGAATATAATTTCACATTTGTTATGATATAAATGATTTTTTATGGTGGTCCAGAGACAGGGATTATAATTTGACATTTTGTATGTGTTTGCAGATGTGCTCATCAAGCACCTGGAGAAAAGATTCCAAGATCTCCAGAAATGGAGTGTCCCTTCAAAATGTTCCATCTTCAACCCCAGTCAGTGGCCCTTTGACAGACAGGAGCTGGCTGCCTATGGCAAACAAGACTTTGCTGATATCTGTGAGCATTATCAGCCCTTGATGGACGAGCACAGTGTTACAACTAAAATGCTGAAGTCTGAGTTCATCCTCTATAAGAGTTATGCAGCAGCCCGCACACTTCGAATGCCACAGATCTTCTCTGGCATCCTGTGTGACACTGAGAGATGCAAACAGTATAAGGGGCTGTCAATACTGTTTGAAATATACCTTGTTCTGGCAGTCAACACTGCAGTGTGTGAGCGGGGGTTCAGCTGCATGAAGAGGGTGAAGAACGACTGGCGTTCCTGTCTGGGTACTGAGCAGCTCAGCCGCCTGATGTTTTCCTCCATTGAGGGCCCCTCAATGGACAACTTTGATGCTGCCGGAGCCATGGAGAAGTGGTGGACCTCAGGAAATAGGGCTCGTCACCCTGGCTTCAACCCGTGGCAGAAGGAGCAGGAGCAGGAGATACGGGACGACCTCTATCAAGACCTGGTTCTTATGGATCAGGAAGCCGAGCAGGAGGAGAATGTGCGCCAGGAGGCCATATCTGACGAGCTTGGACTTGAGGCAGAGAATGTGGCTGCTGGCGAGAAGCGCTTGGCTGAAGCTCTTGGCGACTCAGATGAGTCAGACATAGACGAGTCAGACATTGACACTTTCTTGAAAGACTATCAGTCATTGAATCAGCAAACACAAACAAGAAGAAGTGAAATTAAGAATAAAATTGAAATTGTACAATATAATATTGTGGTGGTTCATCTTATAATTCTAGAGAATGCACCAGACAGCATCTAAGACCTGCAGGTCCCCCAAACCTTTCGTGTATCATTTCGTCCGCGCGCATTTTTCAGGGCCATCTCTATTGGACTCAGGGCCATCTGTACATTAGCTTAGATGGCCCACAGGGCCATCTCCCAAAATCCTTAATGTCATGCCCTGATATGGATATTTTACAAATCACTCTCCTTTTAAACTGTATTCTTGTTTATTAATGACAACTTTTTTTACTGTCATATAGTATTTTATACTATACATTTTACAAGTTATAATAGTCTGTGCTCTCTAAAGCTCTCCCCCCCCCCCACACCGAGACCGCGTTAATTCCAATGTTAATAAAAGCTGTATACGTTTTTTGGGAGTTTGATTTATTTTAAATTAACACAAATACAACATTTAAACCTATAATTGCACACTAAAACCATTATCTCAAAAAAATAACCATTTCACATAAACCTCTGGTTTTTACTGGGGCTGGGGCAGGTCAACTTGATTTTGGGGGGGGGGGGGGGGTGCGACATAGTTTATGGACGCTGTACGCATTATAGGCGTAGTTCTGTTAGTGTAAGATAATAAGATGTACTTTGTTGATCCAAAATCGGGAAATTGTGTTGTTATGAAATAAATAAAAAATATTTTTTTTGTATTTCTCATAAAGCTGGCAATGTCCTTGATCTCATATTCTCAAGGAACTGCACTGCTTCTAACCTCTCTGTAAACCCGCTCCACACATCCGATCACTTCTTCATTTCATTCTCTCTACCCCTTTCCAAACATAACAAACTAATCTCTTCTCATCCTGCACCTGTCAGCCGTAACCTTCGTTCCCTCTCCCCCTCTACCTTTGCCTCATCGCTGCTCTCAGCCCTCCCTTCCTCTGACTCGTTCCAACTCCTGCCTCCAAACTCTGCTGCAGAAACTCTCCTCTCTACTCTCTCATCCTCTCTGGACTCTCTCTGTCCTCTCACATCTCGGCAGGCTCGTCAGTCCCCTCCTGCTCCCTGGCTAAATGACGCACTGCGTGCTAATAGAACCGTCCTTCGGGCAGCAGAGCGGAAACGGTGGAAATCCAAACACCATGACGACCTCCTAACCTATTAGGCTCTCCTCTCCTCTTTCTCTGCTTCGATCTCTCAGGCAAAAAGCACTTTCTTTCAAGATAAGATCCAATCTTCCTATTCCATTCCCAAAAAACTATTTTCCATCTTTTCCACCCTCTTGGACCCTCCAAAAGCCCCTTCCCCCTCCTCCCTTCTGTCAAGCGACTTTGTTAACCACTTTGAAAAAAAGGTTGATGATATTCGCTCTTCTTTTTCTGACTCACCTTTACTCACCGCTGGGTCACAAGACCCTCCTTTCACCCACACACTGACCTCCTTCTCCCCTCTCTCTCCAAGTGCAGTTGCGACTGGTCATTAGGGGCAGGTGGCACAGCCCCACAGGTGGCACAGCCCCACCTAGTGTCAGCAGAAAGTATTACAAATGATGATTTAAAAAAAAATGCTAATTTTAAAAAATATATATATTTTAAGATCATGTTTAATCATCTGATTCGTCTGTACATTGCTGTTTTAGTCTGTGTTCTTCTAATTAGTGTCTACAGTGTGTGCCTATTGAGCTGTTTAGAGCCATTTGGGACAAAACCCGATCATGCCCCTCCCTCTCACTGTCTAAGTGAACGGTGACTGTAAAAACTACACTGCGCATGCTCAGAATATTTTCCAATTTAATGTGTGTGGCAAAAAAATAATGACCATAGGGGCATAGAGCTGTCATCCCCACCATACGTCATCTCACATCATTCAGAGCTGATTGGCTGTAAGTACGTGTGCCGCGAAAAGTGTGGTGTGTGAGGAGGAGACGAGAGAGCTGCAGTGACGCGTCCTAAAACCCGGAAGTAAGCTGCGCATGGCTTCCCTCAACAAAAAAGCAATGAGATTTCTCCATAGGATTTTAGAAAATAGCTCCAAATAAGATCTGTGGGAAACAAACCTGTTAGATAAATGCACGTTTTGTTCAGCCGGATCATATCCACATGTCTACCCTACTTTTATAATTTTCGAATCATAAATCTATTGATTAGATTAGATTTATGATAGAATTTTGAAACTACAAGAAGATAAGGAGGACTTTTACAAAAAAGTAATAGAGATTTTTGTCCAGAGGGATAGGTAAATGGACTTAACCCTAACCCTGAACCATCAGATCCTCCTTCGCACTCTCCAAGAACTTGGAGTTTCAGGCTCAGCACTTTCCCTCCTCACCTCATACCTCAAAGACCGTACCTACAGGGTTACTTGGAGAGGGTCCGAGTCCGACCTTGTCAATTAGCTACAGGGGTCCCTCAGGGCTCTGTTCTTGGTCCCCTCCTCTTCTCCTTGTACACAAACTCGCTCGGATCAGTCATTAACCCGCATGGTTTTTCATACCACTGCTACGCTGACGACACCCAATTAATCCTGTCCTTTCCCCGCTCAGAGACCCAGGTCGTCGCACGCATCTCTGCTTGTCTAGCTGACATCTCTCAGTGGATGTCTGCTCATCACCTCAAGCTCAACCTTGACAAGACTGAACTGCTTTTCCTTCCGGGAAAATATTGTCCCACTCTTGACCTGACAATCAACATCGGCACCTCTGTTGTTTCCCCGACTCAGACTGCAAGGAATCTGGGTGTGACCCTAGATAACAACCTGTCCTTCACTGCAAACATCGCTGCTACAACCCGCTGCTGCAGATACACGCTTTACAACATCAGGAGATACGTCCCCAGCTGACCCAGAAAGCCACGCAGGTTCTGGTCCAGGCTCTCGTCATCTCACGCCTAGACTACTGCAACTCCCTCCTGGCTGGTCTACCTGCATGTGCCATCCGACCTTTGCAGCTGATCCAAAATGCAGCGGCTCGTCTGGTCTTCAACCTTCCAACATTTTCCCACACCACCCCGCTCCTCCGCTCCCTCCACTGGCTTCCGGTAACTGCTAGAATCCACTTCAAGACAATGGTACTTGCGTACCATGCTGCGAATGGATCTGGCCCTTCCTACATCCAGGACATGGTTAAACTGGGTGTGATCCTAGATAACAACCTGTCCTTCACTGCAAACATCGCTGTTACAACCCGCTGCTGCAGATAGACACTTTACAACATCAGGAGGATACGTCCCCAGCTGACCCAGCTGGTCCTTTTATACCAATAAAGGACTGGATTACCTAAAGCCAGTTGAGTAGCACTTGAAATGTTTGGCTCTATGAAACCTGATATACTTATATGATTCTGTTTTCTTCAAGGTTGTGTCTTCCTGGTCGAATGTACTTATTGTAAGTCGCTTTGGACAAAAGCGTCAGCTAAATGCAATGTAATGTAAAAACTGTACACCCCAGCACGTACACTCCGCTCTGCATCAGCCAAACAGCTCGCTGCACCCACACTGCGAGGTGGGCCCAAGTTCCCATCAGCAAAAACACGTGGGTTTGCTATCCTGGCTCCAAAATGGTGGAATGAGCTCCCCATTGAAATCAGGACAGCAGATAGCTTACACATCTTCCGGCGCAGACTGAAAACTCATCTCTTTCGACTCCACTTCGAGCGATACAATTACTAACAAAGCACTTATATACTAATAAAGGACTGGCTTATCTAAAGCCAGTTGAGTAGCACTTGAAATGTTTTTGCTCTATGAAACCTGATGTACTTATATGATTCTGTTTTCTTCAAGTTTATATCTTGTTGGTCGAACGCACTTATTGTAAGTCGCTTTGGATAAAAGCGTCAGCTAAATGCAATGTAATGTAATTTCTAACTTTTTTTTTTTTTTTTTTTCCGGCGCCCCCCAAAGATTGATGCGCCCTTAGCATTCTCCTATACTGCCTATGCCAAGGGCCGGTCCTGACTTCAGCCATCTAGTTTCAGTGGTGTATTAACAGATCTGCTACGAGCAGCAACGCAATGCTTTTGTTCAAATCTTCATCTCAAACTTCAGTCTGCAGGCTGTCGGTATTCTGCTCTTACTCTTGCACTTTTCTTGCATTCCATGTATTTGTACTGCTATGCTTGTAATTTTCATTTTCTTAATGTTTTATGTGAGGGACTGCGGATGGAAAGCAGCTCAAAGCTAAATCCGGTATATTTAAACTTGGCACATTTCATGTTTTAACCCTCCGGTATCACTCTGGACGTTTTGGACCAAATGGGTAATTTTTCACGTCTCATTTGGGCGATAACTTTGGTTGTGTTTCTGCAAATGGCCTGATTTTTTGTAACACGGCTATTTTCTCGATCTACTTTGGAATTTAAATCTTTCAAATGGATCTTTAATTCATTGTGAAACAAATCGACTACCCTAATTGACCATTCGGGACAAAAATGTCCACTGCAAAAAAAAAAGAAGCCAGTCCCCAGATATGTGTTCTATGGAAAATAACTCATTTTCTCAGTTTTTATCATGAAAAACAACAGCGATTTCATGTATTCATAATGGCTTAAAATCCTGAAAATGATTAAATATTTGGTATTTCTGATTAGGGCTGAAGTTGCTTTAAAGATTGAACCCAAAAAAGTGGTGAAAAAAATATTTTAATATAACGTTTTTTATCAAAGTCTTTGGCAGAGGACATTTTTTGTCCCGAATGACTAATTAGGGTCGTCCAATCAAATGATACCGGAGGGTCACGTGATCATTAATGTGCAATGTCCCTGCCTAATAAACTAATAAATAAAATGAAATGTAAGTTATACTGTGAATCCTCAAATGGGACTCTAGTAGACTTTTAATAATAATAATAATAATGCACTTTATTTATATTAGGCGCCTCTCAAGGTCGCAGTATAAGATACGCAAACAAAACAACAGCAGAACAACAAGTAAATATAACCAATCCATGTGGCCCAGACCCTGGGGGTTTTTAAATCAACACTTAAAACTCACTTTTTCTCTCTGGCCTTCTAGGCTTCTCTTATCAAGAATAACTTTTACCATAAGACCTTTTCCCTCTCTAACCTCTCAAGGTTTTATTAGAGGGAAATGGTTTGTAAAGTGGCTTAGACAGGCCGGGGAGTGTTACAATTCGTAGACACAGCGTACCTCCCTATCTCTCATCAATTTCCACCTAAGGCTCCAGTGGAGACCTTGTTCCCTGAGTGTGCCTCTCCACCTATATTTCTTACTCTCTTACTTGCTACCCTTTGCCCTCAACCTATTCTAAGGGAGTGCATGTTCTTCCGTCTGTCTGTCTGTCTGTCTGTCTGTGTCTGTGTATTCTCTTGTTCCGATTAACCCAGCCACATTTTTTCTTGTTTTGTGTCTATATCTACGCCGGGATCCGGAGTCGAGGCTGATCCTCTTGCTGTGGTCCTGTGTCCTGGATTAAGTCGTGGACTTCGGGTCGTGGCTGAACCTGTCTCTGCGGTCCTGCCTTGGGTCTCGTCATGCTGCTTCCCTGATGGCTCCCACAGGATTGTAGTTGACATCTTCGTAGATTCATCTTCTTATTACAGACACATGCATTTCCTAACATTCGGTCTATGCTGTAAAATGTATTATCTCTTCGATTTACACACGGCATCTATTGCACGTCTGTCCGTCCTGGGAGAGGGATTCCTCCTCTGTTGCTCTCCCTGAGGTTTCTCCCATGTCCCCTTTAAACTGTGGGTTTTCTCTGGAAGTTTTTCCTTGTACGATGTGAGAGTCTAAGGACAGAGGGTGTCGTTTTTCTCATACTGATATTCTGAACAATCTGTGCTGTTGTATTTGCTGTAAAGTGTCTCTACTGTAGGCTATTTTTATTATATGTACAGCACTTTGGCTCCACCAAAAATCGTTTATAAATGTGCTATATAAATAAAACTTGATTTGATTTGAATAAGAGCAGAGGACGTGTCATGTGATCAGGGGGGATATGCCAGTGTGAAGAGACGTGATTTCAGACGTGATTTAAAAAAGGAGAGATGCCAGAGGTGTTTTGAGGAACTACTACTGGGACTAGAGGGAGGAATGAGACTGTGTTCCTCTTCCCAGACAGCAGAGGGCAGCAGACGCTAACTGTGATCAATGCTGACTCAGCAATCTGCATATTTGGAAAGTCAGCGTTATAAATGACATCTTTGTTTTAGATCTAGACTTCCAGCTGAAACCACATCTCCCTTTTGAAGTCCCTGTCATCGTATTGTCTTCAGAGGTCTCAGGAAGTAGAAAATGTTCTGACCTTTCTCACCTCAAATAATTACAATCAAAACAAAGTGACCTCTGTTTTGAATCCACGTCGTGTGGAGTGAGTCTTATCTGAGTTTATATCAAAGTGAATATATCAGATGAGTGTTATCTCACAGTGTTGGTACCAGGAAAGTAGAGCGAGTTGATCTCCCACACGGAGCCTTATCTGATGACCTTCCGCCTCTTTAACCCTCTGCTTCACCACGGACATTTATGACCTTTTTATTTTACATGTTGGAAGCTAAATGCTAGTTTCTGTGATAAAGTGTGTATCCAAAATACAGACAGACAGAGCCTTAAGGACACACACGTTCCCTTTGATCCTCAGGTAAACCATTGCTAATAACAATAATACATTTCATTCATCAAGCGCTTCATCAGGAGCTCAAAGACGCTTTACAGAGGTAAGAAAAGAAGATAAAAGTGATTAAAATCCAGCAATAAAACCACATTTATCACAAGCACCAGTCACATGAAGAAAGGTGAGAGTTCGGTGCCCCTAGTTTCTGGCTGTTTCCACCTGATTGAGAGTTTCTTGGTGTTTTGCACAAAAAATAAAAATGCAATACTCAAAAAAGTATTCTTGCTAATCAATGATGAATTACACAATGTGAGAAATCTAAAATGAATTAAAACAATGCATCAAATTGAATATTGGTGCCAATTTTTACACTTTTCACAACACTTTTATTTATAAAAATAGTATTTATTAATTGTTTATTCATAATAATGTGGTCCTCTTAGTGATAGCTTTTTAAAAAACCATATTTGTTGTATAAGAAATAAAAATAAATGGTTAAATTAAATATTTAAAGTTTTATAAATTAAATACAAATAAAAAAATGCATCTAAATCTATGTTGTTGCTAACCATTAAAAACACATATTAAAAAAGCATTTAATACACAGAAAATAATTTCACTTTTGTCGCTTTTTGTAAACAAATCGGCATTTTAGGGTTAACAAATATCACTCAGTAGAGGTGCCATATTATTTTATGGTACTTTTTATTTAAAGCGCATATTTGTTAGTGGCGGACGAGGGTTATTGAGCGTCTCCTCTCAGCAGCGAGGGAACACCCCAATGGATGTTGCAGATGATTAACCAGGATCACAGCATGAATCAGCTGATACCGACTGGATTTGCATGTGTTTCCCAGGATCCGCTCTGCACCTACTTCCTTAAAGCTAACGCTGAGAGGCAGCAGGGAAACCTCGCCGCCATGCAAACACCGTGAGGGGGGGAATCTCTCTGATACCAGGCACAACACTCACACTCCCCCTCATGTAAAGTGTCCGGAGTTCCCCTCAGCTTACCAGCTGTCAATCAAACGGTTCTTAGAGACATTTGTAGTGTCTCTACTTTAAAGAGTCCTCTCCTGCTGATGTTCAGGTATATATCAGTATGTAGTGTCTCCACTTTAAAGAGTCTTCTCCTGCTGATGTGCAGGTGTATATCATTATGTAGTGTCTCTACTTTAAAGAGTCCTCTCCTGCTGATGTTCAGGTGTATGTCAGTATGTAGTGTCTCTACTTTAAAGAGTCCTCTCCTGCTGATGTTCAGGTGTATATCAGTATGTAGTGTCTCTACTTTAAAGAGTCCTCTCCTGCTGATGTTCAGGTGTATATCAGTATGTAGTGTCTCTACTTTAAAGAGTCCTCTCCTGCTGATGTTCAGGTGTATATCAGTATGTAGTGCCTCTACTTTAAAGAGTCCTCTCCTGCTGATGTTCAGGTATATATCAGTATGTAGTGTCTCCACTTTAAAGAGTCTTCTCCTGCTGATGTGCAGGTGTATATCATTATGTAGTGTCTCTACTTTAAAGAGTCCTCTCCTGCTGATGTTCAGGTGTATATCAGTATGTAGTGTCTCTACTTTAAAGAGTCCTCTCCTGCTGATGTTCAGGTGTATATCAGTATGTAGTGTCTCTACTTTAAAGAGTCCTCTCCTGCTGATGTTCAGGTGTATATCAGTATGTAGTGTCTCTACTTAAAAGAGTCCTCTCCTGCTGATGTTCAGGTGTATATCAGTATGTAGTGTCTCTACTTTAAAGAGTCCTCTCCTGCTGATGTTCAGGTGTATGTCAGTATGTAGTGTCTCTACTTTAAAGAGTCCTCTCCTGCTGATGTTCAGGTGTATATCAGTATGTAGTGTCTCTACTTTAAAGAGTCCTCTCCTGCTGATGTTCAGGTGTATATCAGTATGTAGTGTCTCTACTTTAAAGAGTCCTCTCCTGCTGATGTTCAGGTGTATATCAGTATGTAGTGCCTCTACTTTAAAGAGTCCTCTCCTGCTGATGTTCAGGTGTATATCAGTATTTAGTATCTCTACTTTAAAGAGTCCTCTCCTGCTGATGTTCAGGTGTATATCAGTATGTAGTGTCTCTACTTTAAAGAGTCCTCTCCTGCTGATGTGCAGGTGTATATCAGTATGTAGTGTCTCTACTTTAAAGAGTCCTCTCCTGCTGATGTTCAGGTGTATGTCAGTATGTAGTGTCTCTACTTTAAAGAGTCCTCTCCTGCTGATGTTCAGGTGTATATCAATATGTAGTGTCTCTACTTTAAAGAGTCCTCTCCTGCTGATGTTCAGGTGTATATCAGTATGTAGTGTCTCTACTTTAAAGAGTCCTCTCCAGCTGATGTTCAGGTGTATATCAGTATGTTGTGTCTCTACTTTAAAGAGTCCTCTCCTGCTGATGTTCAGGTGTATATCAGTATGTAGTGTCTCTACTTTAAAGAGTCCTCTCCTGCTGATGTTCAGGTGTATATCAGTATGTAGTGTCTCTACTTAAAAGAGTCCTCTCCTGCTGATGTTCAGGTGTATATCAGTATGTAGTGTCTCTACTTTAAAGAGTCCTCTCCTGCTGATGTTCAGGTGTATATCAGTATGTAGTGTCTCTACTTTAAAGAGTCCTCTCCAGCTGATGTTCAGGTGTATATCAGTACGTAGTGTCTCTACTTTAAAGAGTCCTCTCCTGCTGATGTTCAGGTGTATATCAGTACGTAGTGTCTCTACTTTAAAGAGTACTCTCCTGCTGATGTTCAGGTGTATATCAGTATGTAGTGTCTCTACTTTAAAGAGTCCTCTCCTGCTGATGTTCAGGTGTATATCAGTACGTAGTGTCTCTACTTTAAAGAGTCCTCTCCTGCTGATGTTCAGGTGTATATCAGTACGTAGTGTCTCTACTTTAAAGAGTCCTCTCCTGCTGATGTTCAGGTGTATATCAGTATGTAGTGTCTCTACTTTAAAGAGTCCTCTCCTGCTGATGTTCAGGTGTATATCAGTATGTAGTGTCTCTACTTTAAAGAGTCCTCTCCTGCTGATGTTCAGGTGTATATCAGTATGTAGTGTCTCTACTTAAAAGAGTCCTCTCCTGCTGATGTTCAGGTGTATATCAGTATGTAGTGTCTCTACTTTAAAGAGTCCTCTCCTGCTGATGTTCAGGTGTATATCAGTATGTAGTGTCTCTACTTTAAAGAGTCCTCTCCAGCTGATGTTCAGGTGTATATCAGTACGTAGTGTCTCTACTTTAAAGAGTCCTCTCCTGCTGATGTTCAGGTGTATATCAGTACGTAGTGTCTCTACTTTAAAGAGTACTCTCCTGCTGATGTTCAGGTGTATATCAGTATGTAGTGTCTCTACTTTAAAGAGTCCTCTCCTGCTGATGTTCAGGTGTATATCAGTACGTAGTGTCTCTACTTTAAAGAGTCCTCTCCTGCTGATGTTCAGGTGTATATCAGTACGTAGTGTCTCTACTTTAAAGAGTCCTCTCCTGCTGATGTTCAGGTGTATATCAGTATGTAGTGTCTCTACTTTAAAGAGTCCTCTCCTGCTGATGTTCAGGTGTATATCAGTATGTAGTGTCTCTACTTTAAAGAGTCCTCTCCTGCTGATGTCCAGGTGCCGTCCTAGTCTCTTCTCTCTGAGATGATAAAGACCTTACGATGAATTATTAATAATAAAAGTCTCAGCGCTTTTTTTCACTCGTCATTTTATAAGCAAGAAAAAGCATACATCTTCAACAGAGAACAGTAACTGGCATGGAGTGAAAGCAGTGTTAGTCGTGTGAATGCACGCTGCGTATAAATCCTTCATAGTAAATCAAGAAGAAAGCGTTAAAATAAAAACTAATCTGAAGGTGAAGAAGACCTCCACATTTAGGAACGTTTAACTTTACAGACGTGCAGCCAGTGCCATTTGTAACAGGAAGTAAATTCAATCTCTAATTCGCTTTTTTCTTTGCAGCCAGATTGCGGACAAACATCAGGAATGTCAGTAAAGAGAAGACTTACTTTCATAGAACAGCAGCAGTGCATTTACTCATTTTCATCATACTCCACACAGTCTGAACAGGAAACCCTCCTCCACCCTCCAGACATTATAAAAAAGTTCAGCAGAAACAGTAAAAACAGTCCCCGGGGCGTTGGTGCCAAAACTCCCGTCAGTATTTGTTGATCCCAAATATCCGAACGCCGTGGAATTGAGGCAGTTTGGGAAGCAACACGGTGAGAAGAGAACTCGTGTTGATCAGGAAATGCGTCGAGTCGTATTTCGTGTAGAAGCTGGCGAGGATATACCTGCAGAGAGAGAGAGGACTCTTTAAAGTGGAGACACTACATACTGATATACACCTGAACATCAGCAGGAGAGGACTCTTTAAAGTAGAGACTCTACATACTGATATACACCTGAACATCAGTAGGAGAGGACTCTTTAAAGTAGAGACACTACATACTGATATACACCTGAACATCAGCAGGAGAGGACTCTTTAAAGTAGAGACACTACATACTGATATACACCTGAACATTAGCAGGAGAGGACTCTTTAAAGTAGAGACACTACATACTGATATACACCTGAACATCAGCAGGAGAGTACTCTTTAAAGTAGAGACGCTACATACTGATATACACCTGAACATCAGCAGGAGAGAACTCTTTAAAGTAGAGACGCTACATACTGATATACACCTGAACATCAGCAGGAGAGGACTCTTTAAAGTAGATACACTACATACTGATATACACCTGAACATCAGCGGGAGAGGACTCTTTAAAGTAGAGACACTACATACTGATATACACCTGAACATCAGCAGGAGAGGACTCTTTAAAGTAGAGACACTACATACTGATATACTCACAGAACATCAGCAGGAGAGGACTCTTTAAAGTAGAGACACTACATACTGATATACACCTGAACATCAGCAGGAGATAACTCTTTAAAATAGAGACACTACATACTGATATACACCTGAACATCAGCAGGAGAGGACTCTTTAAAGTAGAGACACTACATACTGATATACACCTGAACATCAGCAGGAGAGGACTCTTTAAAGTAGAGACACTACATACTGATATACACCTGAACATCAGCAAGAGAGGACTCTTTAAAGTAGATACACTACATACTGATATACACCTGAACATCAGCAGGAGAGGACTCTTTAAAGTAGAGACACTACATACTGATATACACCTGAACATCAGCAGGAGATAACTCTTTAAAATAGAGACACTACATACTGATATACACCTGAACATCAGCAGGAGAGTACTCTTTAAAGTAGAGACACTACATACTGATATACACCTGGACATCAGCCGGAGAGGACTCTTTAAAGTAGAGACACTACATACTGATATACACCTGAACATCAGCAGGAGAGGACTCTTTAAAGTAGAGACACTACATACTGATATGCACCTGAACATCAGCAGGAGAGGACTCTTTAAAGTAGAGACACTACATACTGATATACACCTGAACATCAGCAGGAGATAACTCTTTAAAATAGAGACACTACATACTGATATACACCTGAACATCAGCAGGAGAGGACTCTTTAAAGTAGAGACACTACATACTGATATACACCTGAACATCAGCAGGAGAGGACTCTTTAAAGTAGAGACACTACATACTGATATACACCTGAACATCAGCAGGAGAGGACTCTTTAAAGTAGAGACACTACATACTGATATACTCACAGAACGATAGGTGAGATGGTGAGGAACTTGCGAGAGGAAGTGAACTGAACTCCGTAGTCCATCTGCTCCCAGTGAGTGAGGAGTCGAGCTTTTCCCTGATCTGGAGTCTCAAAGGGAGTTCCTTTCACCGTGTGCATGAACAGGTACATCACCTGCACCGGAAACACAATAACGGGCAATAAATAAAGTAAAATCAAACTTCTCAATGTTATTTTTTGGCTAATATCAGTTTGCCCCTCCCTAAAAGGTAGGGTCTATATGTTTCTAATGTGTATTAAATGATGTATTGTGGTGTTATATTTCTGTGTATGTATTAAATTATGTATAAGGATGTTTCTGACCAGGTTGTGGATGACGTTGGTGAGCGTCCACACCAGCGGCACGGTGAAGAAGGGGATGCTGAGCAGGACGATGTGCAGAACCACGGTCAGCAGCAGGTAGGTGAGCCAGATGCCCCGGCTGTTCATCACCCGAGTGTTGGGGTTCACCTCGCTGTGAGCCACGCCCACGTTCATCTGAAACACACACACATTTAGTTATACACTTATGTGGGGATTGTTAGGGCGAGAGTCACATGTAAAGACATTACAATGAACATTACTTATTTAATTTCATCATAGAAGAACTCACTGCATAGATACAGATATGGTCGAGCAACTGCAGTCACATTTCCTGTTTGTGATTTAGCTTTTTTCAGTGTTTTGGGTTCATTTTAAAGCTTTTCTTTAAAAAAATGGATCTAACATATAGGTGTAATTCCCCTTTGCTGTGTTTAGAAGTCATTTGACTGCACTTCTTCAAAGCTAAGTCTAAATAACACGATTTAACGTCCCCTTTTTCAGTGTTTAGAAGCGGTTTTGATGCACGTATTTAAAAGAGAAATGTTCAATTAATCAGAAAAGCTGCTTATTATACATTAATTGATTTCCTTATATTTCTGTCAAACGTTTGCTTGATCCAAGGCAGGCTACGGTCCTAAAAACAGTCGAATATATTTCATTATCAAAGAAATAAAACTAGTAAAAAGGCTCTAAAATGTCTTAAAATAACTATTTTAATAAAAAATTAGTTAAGATAATCAAACTAAAGTTAATTTATATGTTACTACTTTTACTTTTTTAGTGATTATGAGTCATTTTATTATAATTTTGCACTTCTTTATCCCTATTTCTCTAGGGTTTGGGAACTTGTGAGTGTTTGTGTTAATGATTACTCAATACAAAAATCAACACCGCCCGCCTGAGTTGTCCCTTTTTATTAAAACAAGCGCCCTACATATCCCTGCGCTACATGTAGCTGCAACACACAAACAGGCGATAACAACTAAAATAAAGCATCAACAATGTTTAATTCTTCAGTAAAACACGAGAACTAAACAATAAGAGTGCAAATAAAGTCCAACATATTTAACTTTCTGCTTTATAATTAGCTTTTAGAGACCATAACGTTAGCATGCTAAGCTAACAGTTTCTCTGCTACCTTCAGGTTGACATACTTTTAGCTCAAAGTTTCCCTGGATTTGAGTCACTGCTGCGGGTTAAAATATTCTGTTAAATCGAGATAAACTAGCCCCTACGGAGCGGCTTTTATGGGTTAAAAACTTTACATTTCACCGGAGCCAACTTTACCTTCCTGTGTTGTCGTAGCTCACCAGGAAACTCCTTATTTCTCTTTAACCCCGCCCCCCTAGTCTCTCCGCAGCAGAATCAGCGGGCATCCGTCAGACCTGCAGCCGGAAAACCCTCACCATCAGCGGCAGGGGAGCAGGGGAGGGGTCGGTCTCACTCACACCCAAGAAAGTCACTCGAACTCCAGAAAATATAAAAACACTTTTAATATGACATGACTGTTAATTACTGTAACCTTTATTTATTAACAACACTAATAACAGAATACAAAATATATACTTTACTTCCTTATTACTATTATTAGTATTCAGATTCTTGAGTAAAAGTACTAATACCACGATGTAAAAATACTCAATTTCAAGTAAAAGTACTGCATTGATAATGGTACTTAAGTATAGGTATTTAAGTACGATTGAGAAAATGTACTTAAAGTATTAGTAGTAAAAGTACTCATTAAGATTGCATTATCCTATCTTATCTTATCTTAAAAGTACTCATTAAGATTGCATTAGCCTATCCTATCTTATCTTATCTTAAAAGTACTCATTGCAGGAAAAACTCAAAGAATAACTTAACTTCTTTCTTCACAAATATTTTTTTAATTGCTACAAATAAATGTTCTGTTAACACACTCGTGGTTGGTTGGATGGTTTGACTCACCTACACTAAAAAGTGTTTGCTACAGTATTGTGTTTCAAAATCTGAATTTACAGAGTAATAGTAAATAAATCTAGTACAAATTAAAAATAATTGCTTCCGAAATGTAGTAAAATAGAAGTGTAAAGTAGTATACATTAAACATACTCTGGTATAGTAAAAGTACCTAAAATGTGTACTTAAATGAGTACATAGGCTACTTACTATGCACCACGCCAAATTAGCTAATTTATTGTAGTATATATATTATTATTATTGATTCAGTTAGATGTCATGTTAATGCTGTAGCTGGCTGTAATCAGCTAATTATATCTATTTGTTTGATCTTTTGGTCGGTTTAATTTTGTATTTTTTAATTTACTCATAGGATTTTAAATATGCATATGCAAAGTAACTAAGCCATGGCAGCCAATTAATATATCTGAGTAAAAAGCACAATATTTGTCCTCCTCTGAAGTAAAATGATGCATGACATTTAATATGAGTTCATTAAAAGTGCACTTGAGTTCAGTAAAGGCAGACTGAGTGTGTTTGTGTTTTTTGTGTGATTGGTTGGTACAGAAGTGGTTTGACACCAGAGGTGGAAAGTACTTAAAGTACATGTGTGGTGGCATTCTGTAGTTTTTGTATTCATTATTCTTAATACCAAGTTCTGTCAAAGTCTGACTTCACTTCCCTCTGAGCCACTGAGCTCCATTATTGTCCAAAAACCTTTAAAAGCACACAAACTGGTGCAAAAAAATACCGTATCCACTCGTGACTGTCCATACTGTTTACAACATAATAACAGAAGGGAGAATTGTGTATTATTGGATTGATAAACTGGCCTGGTGTTGGAGAGGAGATCTGTGTCCAGATATAGTCTGTATGTAATGCCATTACATTAAATATTAAATAGATTAAAAATATATATATTAAATATACCTTCTTATTATAGGTTTTGGATAAAAATAGCAAATGTAGAATTATTATTTAATATTCATTTTACAATATATTTTATAATTATTCTATATGTGTTCATAAAATAAGATTTAAAACCCTTTAGTATTTATTTGAACAACAATTTCCTCTTTTGTTTATTCATATTTTTTGTACACATGATTTTATAATAAATGTTCCTACAATATTTGTTTAATTATTTCTATATTTGCTGTTATTTCATATCTTGATTTATCTCCCTGTGTTTTTGTAAGCACCAATAAAACCTAGAGGATATAACCCTAACTCTGAATCTGAGATGCTACAGGAGCTTTATCTCCACCATTTAAAATATTTAAAGTCCTTTCACAAGTTAATACATCAGTACAAAATAACCCAGGAATATTAAATATTGAATCCTGCTCAGATACTTTTACTTGGAATACTCAGTGTATTTTGATGATTATCCTCTTGTATTTTGTATACGGGATGGTTGGAAACAGTATTTTTTTTTTGGTTGACTTTGTGTTTTGTAACTTATTTTACTGCGTTATCATCAAGAGAACAGAATGAAAAAGGAAGATTAACCCTTTGTTGCACAACATGGGATGAAGTGACCAGTCCGGCAGTGGCTCAGTCAGTCGGGGCTTGGACTGTGTGCCGTAGGGTCGCTGGTTCAAGTCCCCGACCAGACCTAAATATGGAGCGTGGACTGCTACTTGGAGAGGTCCCAGTTCACCTCCTGCCCTGCCGTGGTGCCCGTGAGCAAGGCACCGGACAACCTCCTTCCCCCCCACTCCCATTGCTCCCCGGCCGCTGTACAATAGCTGCCCACTGCTCCTAGAACTAGACTCCTGGTACTAGACCCCTGGTTCTAGACTCCTACTAGACTCCCGGTGCTAGACTCCTGGTACTAGACTCCTACTAGACTCCTGGTGCTAGACTCCTGGTACTAGACTCCTGGTGCTAGACTCCTGGTACTAGACTCCTACTAGACTCCTGGTACTAGACTCCTGGTGCTAGACTCCTGGTACTAGACTCCTGGTGCTAGTCTCCTGGTACTAGACTCCTACTAGACTCCTGGTGCTAGACTCCTGGTACTAGACTCCTGGTGCTAGACTCCTGGTTCTAGACTCCTACTAGACTCCTGGTTCTAGACTCCTACTATACTCCTGGTGCTAGACTCCTGGTACTAGAGTCCTGGTGCTAGACTCCTGGTGCTAGACTCCTGGTACTAGAGTCCTGGTGCTAGACCCCTGGTACTAGACTCCTGGTGCTAGACTCCTGGTGCTAGTCTCCTGGTACTAGACTCCTGGTGCTAGACTCCTGGTGCTAGTCTCCTGGTACTAGACTCCTACTAGACTCCTGGTGCTAGACTCCTGGTACAAGACTACTGGTGCTAGACTCCTGGTTCTAGACTCCTACTAGACTCCTGGTGCTAGACTCCTGGTGCTAGACTCCTGGTACTAGACTCCTGGTGCTAGGCTCCTGGTTCTAGACTCCTACTAGACTCCTGGTGCTAGACTCCTGGTACTAGAGTCCTGGTACTAGAGTCCTGGTGCGAGACCCCTGGTGCTAGACTCCTGGTACTAGACTCCTACTAGACTCCTGGTGCTAGACTCCTGGTACTAGACTCCTGGTACTAGACTCCTGGTGCTAGACTCCTGGTACTAGACTCCTGGTGCTAGTCTCCTGGTACTAGACTCCTGGTTCTAGACTCCTGGTACTAGACTCCTGGTACTAGACTCCTGGTTCTAGACTCCTGGTTCTAGACTCCTGGTACTAGACTCTTGGTGCTAGTCTCCTGGTACTAGACTCCTGGTACTAGACTCCTGGTACTAGACTCCTGGTTCTAGACTCCTGGTACTAGACTCTTGGTGCTAGTCTCCTGGTACTAGACTCCTGGTGCTAGACTCCTGGTGCTAGACTCCTGGTGCTAGGATGGATTAAAAGCAGAGAACACATGTCACTGTGTGCTCTGCATGTGAGACCATTAAAAAGGGTTGCATCCCTCCCATTCTATTCTACATTGAGTTTTAATTGTAATTATCTTTGCACTAAATAACTTTAATTGTACACAATTCACGGTATCCCTCAATGAACTTGTTTTTGATCATCACACATGTTTTTATTTCTCCTTTATTACTTTTTAGAATAGAAATCATGTTTGTATCACGACCCTTCTCAGGCACAAAATGACCCCCATTCTTTCATTATCTTTAAAAATCTATTTCTTTAGTCTTTAATATTCAAAGTATTCATTAAATATCTTGTGTTTTGAAAGGGTTAAAGACATCCACCTACATTTAGGACATGAGCTGCATAACATGGTGTGTGTGACGGAGGATGACTAATGGAGGAATGCAAACCAAAACAACGATGGTCTGTGTGCAGATAAAAATCACAACAAGGAAGTGACATCACAGGTTCACACGCGGGACGTCCTGAGCAGCGCCTGAGGAAGTCCGGATCACAATCTGATCCTGAGTCAGCTCATATTCATGTGTATTGTTTATTGAAAAACTGATGACCTGTAATATCTGTTTTCATTCTCACAGGTTTATTCCCTCCTTCAAAATATAAAATAATACTCAGAGGTGGGAGAAGTACTCAGATCTTGTACTTAGTAAAAGTAGAAGTACACATATCTTGTACTTGAGTAAAAGTAGAAGTACTCAGATATTGTACTTGAGTAAAAGTAGGAGTACTCAGATCTTGTACTTGAGTAAAAGTAGAAGTACTCAGATCTTGTACTTGAGTAAAAGTAGAAGTACTCAGATCTTGTACTTGAGTAAAAGTAGAAGTACTCAGACCTTGTACTTGAGTAAAAGTAGAAGTACTCAGATATTGTACTTGAGTAAAAGTAGAAGTACTCAGATATTGTACTTGAGTAAAAGCAGAAGTACACAGATATTTTTCTTGAGTAAAAGTAGAAGTACTCAGATATTGTACTTGAGTAAAAGTAGAAGTACTCAGATCTTGTACTTGAGTAAATCTACCTAGTTACTTTACACCTCTGATCTTAACATATTTGAACGTGTCCTAACTTGTCTCATGTTCTCTTATCTTAGTGTGTTTTATCAAAAACAGATGCATGACCTAACAGGCGTTAGATCCACTCTCACCTCTTGTTTTATTTACTGTATTATCTTTTGTTGCGCCTCACCAAACTGTACAAATCAATCTCTCCTGCAATCATGTGAATTCACGCATTCTGTCTCACTTCATGTTCACTAATTCACAGAAGCTTCCTTCCAAGTGTTACATGTTGCTGCATGCACCTTTTAAAGTTCTTAACAAATAATCTCAGGGGAATTCCTTGTTGTGTATTTTTAACTCGTGATGTGTCATTTTTTAAAAGCGCTTTGAGCTGCATGTGCTGTTTGAAAAGTGCTGCATAAATAAAGCTTCATTATAATTATTTATCATCATCATCATCCTCTTCTTGTAAAGTCAGAAACTCTGCGTTCATGCTGACAGCTGCAGAAGTGAGCAGTGCACTCTGGGAGTTTTCCCCCGCAGACAGCATGAATGAACGCTGGATATTATTGAGTCACCAACTTCCTCGTTGAGCAACCCTGTACCTTCCTCCTCGCTCACGGCTGCTTCCTGTTCCTCTTTTGAACGTGACACCTTCCTGTTTTGCATGGAGTCTCTCCCGGAGTGTTGCACCATCACGCTGACGAGGAAGCTCTGCAGAGAGCGAGGATCTGCAGGACAGTTTCAGGAAAGCACAGCTTCCTCCTGCATGCCTGTGTTTCTCTCTGAATGCTTTGTGGAAATGTCATTGGCTCAGAGCAAAAGGTAACTTCATAACTTTCCTGAGAGCAGGCTTTGTGAGGCAGAAGCAACACCACATGACGAGGAGAAGCCATTGTTTGAAAAGTGAATTTATTTTGCATTAAAAAACAATAAATATCAATAAATAAATATGATTAGAATAAATATTATTATATTAATTATCATGTTATAATCAATCAAGCAATCAAGGTTCATTTATAAAAGGTAATATCACACATATGACATTTGTTTCAGGACAATATATAATATAATGTTGAAAAGAAAACTAATAAAAGTCACAAAAATGTAAATTAATTAATTTAAAAAAGTAGATTTTTGCAAAACTAAAAGATGCAAAAGTACACTTAAAAAAAATAAAAGGCTAAACATTTAAACAATACAAAAATAAATGTAAAATAAAGATCACTAAAATAAAACAAATGTTTCTGCAATAACAGTTTAACATTTTGAAAAAAGTCCCTAGAATAAATAAAAATAATAAAAATAAATACAACATTTTTTGAATAAATATATTCCATTGGAAATACATGCAGGAACAAGATGAACACTTGTGTGATGATCAGCGCTGACGGCTGTACAGACGGTTCGGATCAATGTGATCATTAAGGTTTCTGGTTTTATTTCTTCTTCACATGCACCCGTGATGGGCGGCGGCGGCGTGAAGACTCGGATCCCCGACGGCAAACACTCGAGCCGTGAGGACGGAGAAGGAGAAGAGTCGGTCCAGAGTGAATCTGCACAGAGACGCTTCCTGCCAGCGCTCCACGGCCTCCAGCCAATCAGAGGGCTGCTGTAGGGGCAGGGATAACACTCATCAACACCAGACAGTTCAGGAGTAAACACTCAATAACTTCCACTGTCTACTTTGAGTAGAGTAGAAGGACTCACATCTTGTACTTGAGTAAAAGTAGAAGGACTCACATCTTGTACTTGAGTAAAAGTAGAAGGACTCACATCTTGTACTTGAGTAAAAGTAGAAGTACTCAGATCTTGTACTTGAGTAAAAGTAGAAGTACTCAGGTCTTGTACTTGAGTAAAAGTAGAAGTACTCAGGTCTTGTACTTGAGTAAAAGTAGAAGGACTCACATCTTGTACTTGAGTAAAAGTAGAAGTACTCAGATCTTGTACTTGAGTAAAAGTAGAAGTACTCAGGTCTTGTACTTGAGTAAAAGTAGAAGGACTCAGATCTTGTACTTGAGTAAAAGTAGAAGTACTCAGATCTTGTACTTGAGTAAAAGTAGAAGTACTCAGATCTTGTACTTAATTAAAAGTAGAAGTACTCAGGTCTTGTACTTGTGTAAAAGTAGAAGTACTCAGGTCTTGTACTTGAGTAAAAGTAGAAGGACTCACATCTTGTACTTTAGTAAAAGTAGAAGTACTCAGATCTTGTACTTAATTAAAAGTAGAAGTACTCAGGTCTTGTACTTGTGTAAAAGTAGAAGTAATCAGGTCTTGTACTTGAGTAAAAGTAGAAGGACTCACATCTTGTACTTTAGTAAAAGTAGAAGTACTCAGATCTTGTACTTGAGTAAAAGTAGAAGTACCAACAGAGTGTAGGAATACTCTTCTACAGTCAAAGTCCATCTCCTGTCACTGTGTGTAAGCATGCACCTAATACACCGATTCCTTGCACTCTGACTCTGAGCGCTGCACAGACTGACTCTCATGTATGAAAATAAAGGTGTCTCTTTTAAAGGTTGATGGGCTTTTCCCTGACTCACCTGCGGCAGGTGTGCACCCCCCCTCGCCTTCACACAGCGCCTCATGTCTCTCTGCAGCTTCACCATCGCCGGCTGCAGCTTGCTGGCAAACTTTGAGCACTTTTCAAACTCAGAAACTCTCTTGACTGCAGATATGTAGCTGGAGGAGACGTGCAGCAGCTTCTTCAGACACGTCTGAGGAGAGGAGGGGGGGGGGGCACAAATCAGGGCAAAGACAAATGCTCAATAATACATAATGCAGGGGAACTACTGAGCCAGAGATTGCACAAACATAACCACCACATGAGTGTTTAAAAGCAATATAGCAAAATATATCAAGTGAAGGGAGAGAGCAGCAATGTTTCAAATAGGACACATTAGAAATAAATGCCTCATACAAAACTATGTTATAATAAAAAAATACAAAGAATATTGAGAACATAATAAATCATACCAGCACTAATAACGCTCTTCTTAAAAGAGACATAAAAAAAGCTTTAATCTGTGGGTGAAATGTTAAAGTGATTTTAATGTGATTTTAAAGTGATTTTATGGTGATTTTAAGGTGATTTTAAAGTGATTTTAATGTGATTTTAAGGTGATTTTAAAGTGAATTTAAGGTGATTTAAGGTGATTTTAAAGTGATTTAATGTGATTTTAAGGTGATTTTAAAGTGAATTTAAGGTGATTTAAGGTGATTTTAAGGTGATTTAAAGTGATTTGAATATGTACCTCAGGATTGTGTTTGAGGGTCTCGGGGTCGCACAAGTCCTTCGTCTCGATCCAAGCGAGATCGCTAGTGAAATCATCGATGTTGTTGGATCCATTTCGTGCCTATAAAATAATATCAAAACATTTAATAAATGTCACATTATTTAAACATAAACGTCATGAGATCAACTTTAACTTAAGTCCTTCCTTATGTGTGCAAATAATTCACTCTACTTCTACTAAGCACCTTTTGAAGCATGGATATTACAAATTTAATAAATAAATAAAATGTTAAAATATAAATAAAGGTCAATAGAACAAACACAAAATATAACAACAATTTTTTTACTTTGACCAAAAATTACTACAATAAAATATTTGAAATAGATAAAATTCACAATTGTGTGAAAACTCAAATGTGTTAGCCAAAAATCTGCCAAATCAGCATTTAAATAATATTATCAAAATTCTTATTTAATTGCGATGACAAGCGTGCTTTAATATAAGGATAATAATATTCCTAATATTCCTAAAAACTAAAATAAATAAAACATTAAAAGCGACAGGTTGTGTTGAAGTTCTTTGGGTGTGTTTTGCGTAAATAATAGTAATAAATTAAATACAAATACAAATCGAGATGCTGTATGGAAAAGTTATTATGGTGTATTTTACATTCTTAATCATTACAAATAATAGCTTGTGCGTGTTATCTAGGTGTATTCTGCATTCTTAATAATGGTAGTTAAATGTCTCACCTCTCTGGCCGCGGTCCTCGCGAGCTGGTTGAGCTGCAAGCTGCTGTTCCGCACCGCGAGGCACGGCTCGTGCACCAAGAGGCCGATAGGACTGCCCCAAGCGGCGGCCATGAGGAGCCAGAACACCGCGGAGAAACACAGCATCATCTTCATCATGGTGAGTGTTATTCTTATTGATGTCAGAGGTGTGTGTGTGTGTGTGTGCTGGGAGTCTCTGAGAGTGTGAGGATGATCTGTGTGTTGAGGAGCTTATAAAGGAATAGCAGGGGGTTTTGTAAAAGGTATACATATTCAGAGAGCTCCACGTGCGGGAGAGCCTCGCAGCATTACATCACCGCTACCTGTCCGGAAACACCTGGAGGACACTCAGATGGTATCACTCACAGGAAAGCCCTGCACTCATACGTTATGAATAAACTAGTTTAGTAACCTTTTAAACCAGGACGTTTTATATTCATTTCACTTTCCATTTTGACATTTTTATATATGTATAAATACATAAAAATAATACGAATTTGTAATAATGATATACATTATAATAATAAAATACAATATAATATATAATAATAATATATAATAATAATACATTACTTTTTAGATAAATAGTTCCCCAAAGCTGCAAAAATCTAAATAAATAATAATACATTGAAATAAAAGCTTTCATAACTGCAGTAATTATATTTGAGACGTTAGAGATTATAGAGATTAATCTAAATGATATATTGGTAGCTATAATGACTCATTGCTCTTATCTTTAATTAAATATCATCTGAAAACATCAGAGAGCCTGTGTGTTGCTGTGACTCTGAATGGACCGGCTGCTTCCTATCAGGTTTCACATCTGGGGTCAGAGGAAGTGAGATTGACCTTTACCTCTCTGGAGAAACAGCTGGACAAAGTTCCCAGAGCGTCTGCTTCTGTACCAGAGAAGCACTGAGCACACAGGCTGCGTGTCTGACTGGGAAACTCAGGGAGCGCGCAGGAAGCAGGAGACATGTCCAGCTTCCTTAATCTGCCCCAAGCATGGACACAGTGGTCAAGTTGCAAAGAACCCACAAAACACACACACACACACACACACACACACACACACACACACACACACACACACACACACACACACACACACACACACACACACACACACACACACACACACACACACACACACACACACACACACACACACACACACACACACAGATTCATTATTCATTAAGTTAAGGTATGGGTAAAAGTGAACTGACATTGATGGATCTTCATTTTTTTAAATTTGAAATTAATATTTAATTTACTACAGTTGATACATTTTTAAAATATTTTTAAAATAATTATTTAATGGATTGTATTAAATAGTTCTTTATTTTGTAAATCATGTATTATTATTATGCTTATTGTTATTATTATATTATTATTGTTATTATTTATTATTTATTTATTATTATTATTATGTATTATTATGTATTATTAATTTAGGAGAGCTGGAGCTTTTTTATCCATATGAGTAAGAGGCTGTAAACAATGAGGTCATTGAGTTACGAGTAAAATGACGACACCAGAAACCAGGTGGTATTTAAATAATCAATGTTATCTGATATTTAAATATGTGATGTTTAAGATGAACCCTTTACTGGTTTGGGTTTTAAGATAAGACACGTCCAGTTACTGCTGAAGGGAAAGTGCTCTGACAGTAAATTAGAAAAGGGAAGCACTGATTGCAGATCTGTGAAAGGAAACAGATTTAAATATAAACATTTCATTTGCACTTAATTCCTAAAATATTGCAGATGTTACACGTCTTTATGACTTCTCTTCTAATCTATTTTAATCTAATAATACAATTACAAATATTAGAATTGAATCAGAATGATAAATAAAAGCAGATAATAAAACAAACATTGAAGTAGGATACATTTAACCGTTCTGCTGGTCCCTGAATGCAGCATCTCCCTGGTCCTGCTGGTCCCTGAAGGCAGCATCTCCATGGTCCTTCTGGTCCCTGAAGGCAGCATCTCCCTGGTCCTGCTGGTCCCTGAATGCAGGCATTCCCTGGTTCTGTTGGTCCCTGAAGGCAGCATCTCCTGGTCCTTGGTCCCTGAAGGCAGCATCTCCCTGGTTCTGTGGTCCCTTAAGGCAGCATCTCCCTGGTTCTGTTGGTCCCTGAAGGCAGCATCTCCCTGGTTCTGCTGGTCCCTGAATGCAGCATCTCCCTGGTTCTGTTGGTCCCTGAAGGCAGCATCTCCCTGGTCCTTCTGGTCCCTGAAGGCAGCATCTCCCTGGTCCTGCTGGTCCCTTAAGGCAGCATCTCCCTGGTTCTGTTGGTTCCTGAAGGCAGCATCTCCCTGGTCCTGTGGCCCTGAAGCTCAGCATCTCCCTGGTCTGCTGGTCCCTGAAGGCAGCATCTCCCTGTCCTGCTGGTCCTGATGCAGCATCCG